>NW_020947062.1:6196534-6278354 GCF_900497805.2 Vombatus ursinus | reverse complement strand
CTTCTTCTTCTTCTTCTTCTTCTTCTTCTTCTTCTTCTTCTTCTTCTCCTCCTCCTCCTCCTCCTCCTCCTCCTCCTCCTCCTCCTCCTCCTCTCCCTGTGTCTGTCTCTTTGATTTTTTGGAAATACCCATTATTTAGCCATTACAATGGTCAAAGGGTTTTTCATATATTGCTAACAACTTCTTGATTTGAGAAGAATAAATTGTTTAAATACTTACCTTTTCAGTTAGGAGACTTATCTCTTATTAGACTTTCTTGTTGTTAGAAGACTTATCTCTGTAAACATTTTAGTCTGCTTACTTCTCATATCCACCTTCCATTTTTATTAGCACATCATGAGTTTTTTTTCCTGGTAAGAGAATTCTGTACTCTGGGCCCACATTTCTTAATTTTATAAGTGTATTTCAAAATTTCTAATTTGCCCTTGTTTCCTTTGAAAAGTCTCCTGTGATCATTGTTAATGTTCTTTGGTACAATCTGATTTGTGCTCTTCTGGAAGTTTGTAGTATTTTCTTCTTTGTTGTTGTAGCTTTGGAGTTTTGATGTGTCTAGGCAACCTGTACTAAATAGAGAGAAGTTACTGTGATGCCTCATTGGGGCATGAATGTTGCCCTAAATACTGGACTCCTGTGGAAAAGACTCCATGCTCTGCTCTGGAAAGTTCTGTGGCATTGTTTTGAGGGTGGACTCAAATGATGCATTCTGTTGTTTGAGGAGAAGCCTGCTAAGCTCAGACAAGAGCCTCTGTAGGCATTACCAGGTTGACAGCAGTGCGGTGAATTATTTGGCCACAGGAACCATCAAAAAATTATCTATTAAGCTCTACAGGAGTTAGGCTGCATTTGTGAAAGGAACATACATTTCAAAGACTTACAGAACATTAATGTGTAATGTCTACACTAATAAATCTTAATTTCTTGTTTGTCCAAGTCCTGCTTCTTTTTGCTTTTCAGGGTTTTTTGCTTGTTTGTTTTGTCAATTTTAGGAAATTTTATTTGATGATATTTTGGAATGTTTTGTTTTTTCCCCCTAGATTTTTTGGGAAGTTAATAGTCCTGAGATTTCTACCTTGCGACAGATATTCCAGGTCTGTTACATGGGTCTGCATGATTCCCAGTAGTCTGAATAATTCATTGATTACTTTATCAAGCTTGTGTTTCTAGCTGCTCTGTATTTCATGTAGTTCCAGATTTTGCTGTAGTAAGGTAGCATTTTTTTTCTCTATGATTTTTTTGAGGTCAAGTCAAGAAACAGTTAATAAGTGCCTACCGTGTGCCAAGCATTGTAAAGAAAGACTCCAAACCAAAAAACAACCTTAAATAGGACCAGCTCTTGAGGAGTTCACTCCACTCTTGGACTCCATCTCACATTGGAAGTACCTACTATCCCTAAGGCCTTACCTTCTGATTGGCTGAACCTTCAATGAAAGGAGGAGGCCCAAGCTGATTGTGTTCATTCCTCTACCATGTCGCAGTCCCCCTGCACCTTCCTTTTCCCCACTTCAGCTCCCTTTTCTGCTTGTATTTGTATTCCTAGAGCATAGCAGTGTTTGGTTGTTTACTATGTGCCATAATAAATGCCAGTTGATTGACTGCTGCTAGGGGCTGGGAATAGGGATAGACAACATGAAACAACTATATACAAACCAGACATAGACAGGGTAAATCGGAGATAATCTTACAGAGAAGACAATACCATTATGGGGGAATAGGAAAGGCTGCTTGAAGTGGCTTTCCATCATGCCTTCTATATTGATCATTTTTAAAAGTTATTTTTTTCTCAATCTTCATTCATTCATTTATTTTTGCCTTTTTCACATTTTCTTTTTTTAAGTTTTGATTTTGAAAAACAGTAACGAAATGAATATTTCCATAAACGAAGAAAAGGAAGAGAATATTTTACATGAAACTTAATTTCTATTATGAATAAGTATGTTCTTTTTTAAAGAGTAATTTAAAAAATTTAATATGGTACTACCAGCATTGTGCTTGTCTGTGTTCCCTTCTGAAGTTTTTTCTGCTCTCCTCTGTGTATGTTCAAAAATGTTTAGTTGATATTTTTTAGCTTTTTTTTCTATCACTATTCTCCATTCCATCCTCCACAATTACTTCCCTCCCAAAATAAAAGCCCCCCCAATTACAATGGGGTACAAATTACTCAGATTAAAGTAAAATAAATAACTTTTATAGAGTTATATAATAAACCACATCTTTTAACATTAAAAAATATGTAATATGTAACATGTAACATATGCTCCTGTTGCTACACTCACTTGTTTTTACACTATTTGGCACTGAGTTTACAGGATTTTGACATGTATTCTTTAGTTCTTATCAAGAAACTACACTTTTATGACATTGGATATTAAACATACTTTTGTCCATATTTTCTAAGGCTAGCCTTAATTATAATTTATAGGTTTTCACTGGTGTTTAAATAAGATGAATTTAAAAGCCACTGATCAATATTTACCTCTATTTCTTGGACAAATTTCTTAACTGTTAATGATGCATGGCATAGTGCAAGATTGCACTGCAATATTCCATCTCCATTTGGGAATTTCTGTCATTTCAGAATCAGTATGCCAATATAGTTTTCAGAATTCATCAATCTTTTAATCAAGACAAGACTTCTAGGCCTACCAGAAGTAAATAATGCCCAAAACATTTTTTGGAGGTGAAGATTTTACAGTTTGACAAAGATGTCCAAATCTCATCGGCCCACCTGAACCTCTTCTGACAATGATTTTGGCAGAGCCTTGAATTAAAAAGTGAGTTTCATTGATAAAAATTACCCTTTCTTAATCTCCAATATTCTAGTATTCATATTGTTTTTCCCATGACAAGTGTTTTTATCTTCATAACAATGTTTAGCATTTTTTTAAACTGGCTTTATTTCTTCCCCTTCTAATTTCAAGAAATCTACAGTGCATTGTAGAGGAGTCAATAATAGTATCTCCAACTTCCAGAGCCCTCTGAAGGTTTTTGCTTGTTTTCTTAGGCTTAATTAGGTTATTTTGCCAGAATAGTTTGTCAGTTCTTGAAGTCTTTTGTTGTTTTTGACCCACTTTTGAGCTTTGATGTTATGATCCTATTTCATTGTGGGCCTTAATAAAATCCTTGAAATGCTTGATTTCTGAAAACTAAAAGCTGCCAAAATATCTCTAAGAGTTATTGAAGTGTGCTCTTTAAAAGCTATAAAGCTTTTGTCCATTTCCTTGAAGTAATGTCCATTCTTTAAAACCACTGAATTGAAAACACAATGGAATTAAATGAAACAATATAACTAAATTAATTAAAAGTGAGGAAAAGAGCTCAATCCGGTTTTGTGTGGTCAAGTTAAGACGTTATTTATCAGCCTAGTGTCAGTAGAAGTACACAAGCATGACCATTTGTAGTCACAAAATGAAACCATATAAAATTAATGCCTGTCCCAGTAATTCACACACCATTATATGTATAATCAAGCAAAACAGATTCATACATTTGTTGCATCTGTAAATGTATGTCCTGGAAATTTTTGTCCTACATTGCCTCTCTGCTAAGAGATGGGAAGCATACTTTATCACCAGTCATCTGGAGGTGCAATTGCTTTTTGTACTGGTCAGAGTTCTCAATGTTTTAATTAGGATATTTATGCTACAAATTGTTGGTTCTGCTCACTTCACTTTGCATTAATTCATAAATGTTTTATGATTTCTCTGAAGTAGCCACTTCTATCATTTTTTAAAAAAGCACAATATACGAAACATTCATTTTTTTATCCACTTCCCATTTACTGGTTACCCATTTTCTTTCCAGTTGTTTGCTACAACAAAAAGTGCTGCTATAAACATTTTGTTACACTTGATTCTTTTCCCATTTTTCTTTCTTTTTTGGGGGGGTATCCCAATATTTTGTGTAACGTCCTTTAATTCTGGCTTGACTTTTTCCAATGATCATTTTCTTTCTTTAGCCTCTTTTAAAATTTTGTCTTGTGATTTTTTTTTTTGCCAGTGTTAATTCTTATTGAATTTCTTTGATTTGAATATGCCCTTTATTTGTTAAGGACTTCTCTTGGGAGAAATGATATAGTTTCATTTCCATCTCTTGCTTTTGGGAGTTTAGTTAAATTCATTTACTCTGGGATGTTTTAAAAATTGTATCAATACTTTTCTTGGCATTGATCATTTTATTTTTCAGGTAATTTTTACTTTCTAGTGTAACTTTTTAGCTATTTTACTTGTTGGTGTTTCTATTTGTTGATTTTAGAGTGTAAGTGTGGAGTCTGGCAGCCCAGAAGAGTGGAAAGACCAGTGGATTTGGAATCAACAGAAATCAGGGTTCAGAATCCCACCGGTTCAAAATCTCACCTTGGATATTTAGGAGATGAATGATCTTGAATAGGGCATTTAACCTCTGAGCTTTGGTTTCATTGTTAACAAAATGGGAATAATAAAACTTGTAATACTTTCTTATGTTGTTTTGAGCCAAATATGTGGCAGACCTTAATGTGCTATATATATATGCAAATTAAGTTATTATTATAGCAGGGGTGAACAGCAAACCTCTAATCTTTTGAATTGGGGCATATTCCCTGGACTTGGAAATATATTCTAGCTCCTTAGAATTCTAAAAAAAAGTTTTATTGATTTGTCTTATTTTTTTCACATTACAAACATTTATAGATAACTCCCACTCTGTGAGAAATCTAATTTCACAAAGTGAAACAATTAAGTAAAACTAATAATAGTGACCTCATAAGACAATGTGTGCAGCATTCCACATCTGGAGCATTCCCTGTTTTTAATTGTTTAAAATTTTTTAATAGAAATCTATTTCCTTTCCTAGCCCACTTCATTCAATACATACATATACACATATACATATATACACACATATGTATATATGTGTATATATACATATATTTAGGGTTAAAGTGAGATATTTATCTCTCTCTATACATACATATAGAGACATAGACAAACATTTTTGTCTGTCTATATCTATATAGATATCCATGAAGATAGATTTAGGGCGCAAAGTGAGACATATCTATCTATCTATATATATGCATAGATATAGAGAGATATGTTTATTTATATCTTGTATATATATACATTTAAGATATAGATATACACATCTCACTTTGCATATATGTGTATATAGATGTCTCTTTATATCTACATATATATGTATATAGAAATAGATATAGATAGATATACATATCTCACCTGAATCTATCTCTGTCAGGAGGTATAGTATGTTTTATCATTGGTCCTCTAGGTTAATGGATGGCCATTTTATCAATCACAGTTCCTATAGTGTTAAAAATTTTTTGTCTTTACAATATAGTTGTTATTGTATAATATTTTTACTTGCCTGGCTTACATTATATATTTATGACTTCCTTTATTTCTTGGGATGGTCAGGAAATTCTAGAATGGTCTTAGCTGAACTTTGCATCTCCCCAAACATGTAGCCAGCCAAGTGTTCTGAACAGCAGATTTTTTTTAAGGCAATTGGGGTTAAGTGACTTGCCCAGGGTCACACAGCTAGTAAGTGTCAAGTGTTTGGTCTGAGGCTGGACTTGAACTCAGGTCTTCCTGACTTCAGGGCCGGTGCTCTATCCACTGTGCCACCTAGCTGCCCCCAGCAGAAGATACTTAATAAAATTTTTAAATGAATGAATGAATGAATGAATGAATGTTGGAACTAGAAAAGACCTCAAAGACCAATAATTCAGCTCAGCATCTTACAGAAATAGAAGAAATTTGCCCAAGGTCACACAAATTTAGTAACATCAGAGCAGAGCAGAAAATCATCTCCATCTCCATCTTCTGGCTTCTCCAGCTTCCTTCAAGTCCCTCCTAAAATCTTTTTTTCTACAAGAAGATTTTCCTGATCCCCTTTAATGCTAGTGCCTTCCTTCTAATGATTATCTTCAATTCTTCTGTCTAGATCTTGTTTGTACATAGGTTTTTGCATATTGTCTCCTCCATTAGCCTGTGAATTCCTTCAGAGCAGGGGATTATCTTTTTCCTTTCACTGTATTTGCAGTGCTTAATACAGTATCTGGTACATTGTAGACATTTAATAAATGTTAGTTTTATTGACTGACTGACTGACTGACTACAGCCAAATATGGTTCTGTTCCTTGGGAATTCAAGGCAGGGGTGGAATGAGGAACTTAAAAAAATGACACCCACAGAGAAAGAGATCACCAGAAAGACCAAGTTTTGTGGCCATTGATTAGCTGGTGTTCATTGGAGGCAAAATGGTCAGTTAGTAGCCCTTGAAAAGAAAAAGTCTGCAAATGTCCCACTGGGGTTTGAATATTAGTCTCTCAATTGATTGACCAGTAGTTAATTGATTATCAATAGAGATCCATTATTGGATTCTCTTCTAATTATTCTATGAATCTTTATTGCTTAGTTCCTGAGATTCTCTTTTCTGATTGGCTAGTTCCTGATTAGAATCACCCTATACAGAAGTGTCTAGACCATTCATACTCACCTTCCTGACTTTCTGGCATTTTACTTTGCTCTGTGGGGTCATCTCTTCATTTCCTTCCTGATTTCCAATATCCTTCTATATGTTATGTTCCTCTATTATAATAAAAGCTCTTTAAAGGTAGGGATTATATTTTTCTTGCTTATATCTTATCATTCCTTTTCTGATTCATATTGTGTATTAGGTTCTTCCCCTGGGAGGGAGGCAGTTCCAGAATCCCTAGATTGGAGCCAAAAAATGGTTTTGTTCCTCAGGAATCCAAGATGGGGGCAAAGTGAAATACTGAGGAGTCTAATTCCCTCACTGAGAAGATAGGTTATCACCGAGCAATGAACCCAGGGCAAACTTTAAGGATAGATAAAGGAAAAGGATAGGCACAGGTTATCAGCCTCAGTGACCTCCACCAAACAGTGCCTGGCTATCCATTGTACTAGATCAGGGCACATTGAAAAGTAAGGGAAGAGATAGCACTAGAACCCAGATTTCCCAATTCCTAACCCAATGCTCTTTGGTTACTTCCCTAAAAATTGTTTCTGCCCTTCATTGATGGTGTTTCACAATTCTGGCTACTATCTTCAAAGCATTGAGCTAGAAAAGACTTTGTCTACTCTCCAGCCTTTTCATTCAACAGACATGGAAACTGAGGCTCAGAGTGGGGGATGGTGCTTGCCCAAGGTCACATAGTCTTTTTGAAGGCATGTATAGTTGTAGAGATAACAAAAGCAAGAGATGAATGCTATAAACTTTAAATAGGCATACATTTTAAGTTGAAGCCTCCTAGTTTTGTCCAACCCAGTAATTTTACAGAGGAAGAAATAGGCCCTCATAAGGGAAGTGACTTAGCCAAGGTCATATAACAAGGTATAGAAGAACTAAATGAATTTTCTGCTGCCTAGAAAATGAAATGTTCATAACTAAGGAATAATAACAATAAAAACGTTTCACTTTTCTGTAGTGCTCTAAGATTTACAAGTGCTTTTCTGACAACTCTAGAGGCAGGTAGTGCAAGCATTATTTGTCCCAGTTTCTAGATGAGATGATAATAATAATAATAAGCAATAGCTAGCACTTTTTTAAGGGGTTCAAAGCATCTTACAAATCTTATTTTATCCTCACAATAACCTTGGGAGGGTTGCTTTTATTATCCTCATTTTATAGATAGGAAAACTGAGGCAGGCAGAAGTTAAATGACATCACCTAGCTAGTATGTTGCTAAGGCACAATGTGAACTCTGGTCTTCCTGACTCCAGGTTCAGCACTCTGTCCATCAACCCACCTAGCTGGCCCAGTGATGTTAAACATACTTCCCTTTGGAATGAGAACAGTTTTCTTTTACAAAACAGCAGTGCCACCAAACTTAGTCTCCTTTCCATCCTTCTTTTTGGTGAAGTCCAAATGCCCGTCTAGAATACTTTCCACCAGAGTCATGAGAGGACATATTTCAGAAAGGAATCATAGAGGAAGAGTCCAACTGAGCTCTTAGGAAATTACAGATCAAATAAAGTTCCTCCCCAGTATTTGAAGCATTTAGATCAGAAGTGTAAGAAAAAAAAGTAAGGATATGGGCCCTCCCCACCTCAAGGTTTAGAAGGATTAAAAATAAATCCTGTTAAAAAAAAGAGGGAGATCATTTCTTGAAGATGAAAATAACCTGAATTTGAACTGAGCTTATGTCTTTTGATGGGCTCTGAGCTGTAATCTGTGCTGACAGGGAAGGACATTTAGAGACAAGAGAGTCTCCTCTTTAGGTCATTGTTAAATTATGAAATTTGTAAATTTTGATTTACATATTTGTGAAGTTTGATTTACATATTTTTATTCATAGTAATGTTTAGTATGGTAAAATGATTATCCTAATTTTACACTTGTATTTTAGCAAAAATATTTCAAGTCGTTGTTATGGGCTAGATCAGTGGTGTTAAACGTAAATAGAAACTGGAATTACTAAACCATGATAAGGAACCTTGCCACATATTGACTTAGAAAACCATATATTAACATTACTGTGTTCTATTGTATTTGGGGCAGGGGCAGCTAGGTGGCTCCATAGTGCACAGAGCGCCAGGCCTGGAGTCAGGAAGACTCATCTTTATGAGTTCAAATCTGGCCTCAAAAACTTACTTGATGTGTGACCCTGATCAAATCACTTAACCCTGTTTTCCTCAGTTCCTCATTTTTAAAATGAATTGGAGAAGGAAAGGGCAAACCACTCTAGTATCTTTCCCAAGAAAACCCCAAATGGGTTCATAAAGGTCAGACACAACTGAAATGACTGAATAACAAAATTGTATTTTTGTTTATTTTGTCAAATATTTTTCAATTACCTTTTAATCTGGTTCTGGGGGCACTTGGTAGTGTGGCAAATGTAGTTCACATGTGTTTGACATCTCTGGACAAAATGATCATACAGCTAGGAGAATTCATAATTGAATGAATAATAGGATGCAGAGTATTTATTAATAGATTAATGTCAGCCTTGAAGGTTTCCAGTGCAGGTCCAAAGGGCTCTGCCCTTCATCTTTGTCCTTCTTCTACTCTCCATACCCCATGGGTTCCACAGCATTCCCGTTGCCCCTTGGATCTGCCATTCCCTGAAACTCTTCCATCATTCGGGCCTTTTCTGATGACCCCTCTGTCCTATTACAACAAACCAAAAAACAGCTCACTCACCCTAGGCTAACCTCCCTTTCTTGCTGCTGCTCTCTGATAGGACTAAAACTTCAGTACTTTAAGGCAGGGGTTCCTAATTGTTTTGTGTCCTGGACCCCTTTAGCAGTCTGGTGAAGCCAATGGATCCCTTTGTAGAGCAATATTTTTAAATACACAAAGTAAAATATATAGGATTATAAAGGAAACCAAGTATATTAAAAGTTATCAACTTTTTTTTTTAGAAAACAAGTTCACAGATTCCAGATTAAGAATGCTTATTTTAAGGATTTCATCTATGTGGATACATCATGAAACCCTCTACACTACAGTAGTTCCTGTAATAAAAACAAACAGACCTACAAGCCAGTCACATCATGGATAAGCCTCTGGGGATAAAACTCTCCAAGCTTAATGAAGCCAATCTCTGGACCATAGACATGTCATACATCACTGAGCCCTTACTTAGAGCCTTCCAGGTTTGGTAGGGTCTATCAGAATTCAAATTCCTCTGGAATAGTCTTTAAGAATCCAGGCCACCTCAAGCCAAGATGAGCTCTTTACTGGTGTCTAGGGCTGAAAAGACGATTTGAGCTAAGTTATTAATAACTGGTAATGGCTCACTGCATTTGCAGATTAGGGTCATTTTTAATAAGTTGCTCAATTTTTCCCAAGTTCCACAGATAAATCTAGCTCTGGATAGAGCTGGGCCAGAGATACAGGAGCTCATCACATTTAAAGTCAGAAGACTGAGATTGGAATCCAGAATTGTTTTCCTTTCTACCTGCGCGACCCTAACCTCTCAGTCTCTGAGGGAGGGAAGAAGTGGAGTGTGGTGGAGTAAGGGGATGAAGTAGATGATATGGAAGGTCCCTTTCATCACTAAATTCTGTGATACTATGTTAATTGACCTCATTCCATGGCTCTTAGTCATCTTTGAGCAATTATGGAAGGCAAAGAAGTGTAAAACCTCACAGCTGGGAGGGACCTCAGAGGTTTCATAGGATTCGGGACTATAAGGAAACACAGAGATGACCTAATCCAACTCCTTCATTTGACAGGTGATAATACTGAGATCCAAAAAGTGTCTAGCCCAAGGTCACATGACAATGAGGGATGGGCAGTAGCACTTGGTCTCCACGAAATGCCCAGTCATGAAAACCATCCCTTTGCCATCCTGTCCTTTGCTGCTTTTTCATTCTTGTCTGATGCACAGTCATTCTTTGGCTTTTTGCCCATCTGGTTTCATCATGTTTTGACAAACTCAATGCAGGGATTCAATTAAACACTGAACAAGTTTGACTTTAGAGAACAGAGCATTGAAAAAACATTTAGTTTTTCAGCCCAGGGAGTCCTGTGGAGACCCTGGTCTGTGCTAGTAACAATAGCACACTCACTGACTGTCTTTGAGGGAGTTGAGCTGTGTGTGAGAGTGGTATGTTTGACAGATGATCACTTCCTTTCATGGGAAAAGAAAGAAATCCTTTGCGGAGGGTGGAGAATTGAACCTAACTGGTTTTGAATTAGAGACAAGCTGCTTTACTGAATTTGCCTGTTTATTTTTAGAAATGCATTCCTCTTTGCCTCCTGAATTATAGATTATTCAATTATATATTCAATTATGAATTGAATTTAGATCTGGAAAGGACAATATAGAGTGTTTACTAATAGTACCTAGAGCCCAAAAGGACCTTGGGGGCCATTAAATACAACCTCATCATTTTATAAGTGAGGAAACTGAGGTCAAAGATGTGAAATGATCAGTGTCCAGAGAGTAAAGTATCAGTGCCAGGATTCAGTCTAGGACCTCTGACTTCCTCTCTTGTACTCTGGCCCCCATGCTTGAATACCTGTCAGAATCAGAAGGAACTTTAGGGATCTCCAGATAGTTGAAGATAGTTATCATTTCTACCCTAAATGCTATCTCCAGTTTAAAAATTTCCAATTTCTTTACTCTTCTAACAAAAGGAGTTCAATTCCTGGCCTAGCTTAACCAAAAACTTTGGGGAAGGTGTTCAGAGAGTACAGCACCAAAATGAAGGTGGAATGCTGATTCGGCAGTATTAGAAAATATTATGTTTTGAAGTTTCAATATCTTGGGAGAGCATAATAAGAGTCATAGCTTACTGCTTCATATTTAAGTCTTTATCAATAATAGCCTGTGAGTTTTGTGTGTTTTAAGTATTTTTTTTGTGCAGAGGAAATAATAGCTGTCCCATATCTGATCTACATTGTCCATTGAGTAACTTTCTACTTCTCCACCTTTGGGGAGATCCCTAAACATGAGCTAAAATTTAAGTTTTAAGTAATTTTTTCCTGAGGCTTTGGGTGGGGATATAAAAAAACAAAGAGAATGAGAAAAATATTCTAACCCTCCCTTTAGGTGGTCAGGAAATTCTAGGACTAAACCTGGTCTCAATTACTTGGGTCTAGAACAAAGAGGGCCCCTTAATAGAGAGGGAGAAGTTTGTGGGACCCCAGCCCCTTAGACCTAGAAGCAATTATTACTGTTACATTTGAATACCTGGTGGATGAGGGGCATGTCAGTCATATATGGCTTTCAGTAAGACTTTTGCCTAAGTGTGTCTTACAGGATCCTTATGGCCAGCTTGGAAAGATGTGGGCTGAATATTAATTAGGAATGTTGGTAGCTAGTTGAATAACTAAACCCCCAAAGTAATGATTAATGGACTAGGGTGAACCTGGAGGGAGTTGAATTCTCTGGTGGAATGCCCCAGAGATCTGTCCTTTGACCCCATTCTGTTCACCATATTTATTAGTGACTTCAGTGAAATTATAGATGTCATAATTGCCACTTTTGCAGATGACATTAGGATGTGTCATATGGATGACAGAATCAAGATTCAAAAAGATCTGGGCATTTTAGCAAGATGGGGTCAAAACTAACACAATGACACCAATAGTTTTTAAAATGCTTTACAAACCTTAAAGTGCTACATAAATATGAGTTATTGTTACAGTTATTTAGTGGACAACAAGCCTGACATGGGCCTAGAGTATGATGTAAGAACTAAAAAAAAAAAAGAACATGATTTTCAATAGCATTAACAGAAGTCCAGAGAGAGGGAAGTGATAGTATCCAGTCTGGTGCCTTGATCGAGCCACTTCTGGAGGATTGTGGCCAGCTGAGGGCATCATATTTAACAGAGACAGAGATAAACTGAGAGAGATATAGATAAACATGGTATAGTGAATATAGGGGCACCTTGTTCAAAGCCCGCCTTTGATTTATACTGGCTGTGCAACCTTAGGCAAGTCACTTAACTTCTCAATACTTCATTTGATTCTCAAAGACAATGAGGTGTAGAAAATGGGTTAACCTGCATTGACATCCATTGATACTTTGAAAATTGGGAATCTATGCATGTTGTGTGCAGCAACCTTCCATTAACTAGAATGTCTCTTTCTCTGTGTTGCATAATAGAATCAAGACAAATCAACAAACATTTATTAAGTGCCTACTATGTGCCAGCACTTTAGTAAGTGCTGGAACTCTAAATAGAAACAGAAAAGCAGTCCCTGATCTCAAGGAGCTTACATTCTAATAAGGAAAATCAATACATAAAAGGAAGCTGACAAGGGAGTGGGGAAGGAAGAAGGAGGGAAGCAATAAAGGAAGCTCATCAACAATGACTTTGCAACCTTATCCACAAGCACTTAAGTGCCCTGGGATATGGTCCATCTGGTTCTGGGGAATTTAATTCATTGAGTATAGCTAGTTCTCTCTTAACATACTATTACTTATTTCCAGGCCCTATTAATTTTTGTTTTCTCCTTCCAAGTCTGAAGATTATTTTCCTTCATAAAGAAAGGAGCACAGCACATAATAAGTGCTTAATACAGCTCCCGCTCTAGCACATTGCCTCACTAGTGAACAATCTGTTGCCTCAGCATCTGCAAGCTGATCTTCTCTCTAACCTAGGTATGTTTTTCAAATCTCACAGCTTTAAATGCTTCTCAAATTCCTTTACTTTTTTAATTTAATTTTTTTTTAAATTAAAAGTCTTTTACTGTTAATGAACTCAGCCCGGCTACTGATTAAGAACATGAATATCACTGCTGTTTCCCCCCCCGCCTTGCTTTTTTTGGTGGACAATTACCTAATTAATTAAGATTCTGAACTAGCCCTGGCCACTGGAGCACCAAAGCTATTAATGCAAGTGTTTGCCTGCTAACTTTTTGCCCATCCTTTAAGACCCAAACCACATGCCACCTCCTACATGAAACCTTCCTGGATCCTCTCTATTCATAGTAACCTTCCCTGTTTGACCTCACATAACACTTTTTTTGTAACTCTAATGCAATTCTCACATAATATCATGTACTCTATCTATGTTTGGATCTTCTGTCTCCAATCAGAAATCTAGATCTATGAGGGTTTATTAACCAATCCCATCCAATTTACATTTTTTGTGCTTTGTACATAGTAAATACTAAATAAATATTTGTTGGATTTGGATTTTTAAATTTGAGGAATAGAATGTTATTAGGCCACACAAGACACTGCCTATGCTAAAGAGTCTTTAAATGGCAACAAGTTAAGCCTCACAAATCCATCAGAAGCACACATTGATGGGCACACATGTCCTACTCTGTATAAGTTCATGTGCTGGGCCCTAAGGATGGAGTAGTGTACACAATCCTATTCTCTCTCCCAAGGAACATGGCCTAGGAATGTTTCCTCTCTCTCTAGAAGGTTAGAATTGAAAAATCTGAAATGTGGGTTTACTTGAGATTCAATCCTAAATCCAGGAAATCTCTTCTCTTGATAGAAGGCTGGTTATTAGTAATCCAAGGAAGATTTGTCTGGCTTAGTCATGATTATCATATCTCATATGTCTATAGCAATTATGTTTACAAACAACTCTATAAAGATGGTAGCAAAATTTTTTATCCCTATTTTACAAGTAGGGAAACTGAAGCTCAGATATGTGAAGCATTGGAGCTGAGCTCAAATCCAAACCCTCTAGGTTCCCTTTCAGGGACCTTTCTACTTTGTTTCATCACCCCTCAACATATCGTGATGTACTGGAAAGAGAAATGGACTGAAAGTCCAAAGATCTAGTCCTAGCTTTCTTACTTATGAACTCTGTGACCTTGGAAAAGTTTCAGTTTCTTCATCTATGAATTGAGGGGACTGGATAAAATGATCTTAAGAATTCCTTCTATCTTTGATCATGACTCCAATGCTCCTTCCAGTTCTAACCTCCTATGTTTCTATGATTCTAAGGCCTTTTCCATATCCAGTATTCCTTGTTGTATGAACTCTATACGTTCACAAGAAAGACACAGCTCAGGCTCAGAAAGAACTCATCTGGTTGTAATTTGCTGATATTAAAACAAAGAGTACGAGGAGGACATATACCAGCCTATAAGACAGCTACCGTGTTCTCTTTTGTCCTAACTTCTGACATGTCATGGAACACAGGAGGTCCAACTAAGAAGCAGCCAGCTCTGCCAGAACTGTAGACTGACCATGGATGACCTCTGAACCTTGAGACTTATCCTATTTCTCATTCAGGAAGGGATAAAAGGAGTCAGAAGCTATTGTAAATGAATCAATATAGGATAGGCAGACCCCCATGCACCTTTAAATATACTAATTAGAAGTAAGCCAGGAAAGAATGAATGCATGGATTGGTATAATATATTTTGTGTTCAGTGGTTATAACTATGGATGGTTTCATCAGTCACTGGTTGTTTCTGTCTCTTAGTTTGCCCTCTCCTCCTTTGGGAGAAGGGGTCTAATCTGATGAGATTATCTTAACTTGTAAGGTTCCTTGAAGGTGTGATATTCTGTATTTCTATGAGTTGCTACTCTAAATTCTCTTCTACTCTGAAGGATCATGGGACTTAAGAGTTTGAAGAGCCTTCGAGATCATGCAACCCAAGCCCTTCATTTTACAGATTTTACTGAATCCCAGAAAAGTTAAGTGACTTGACCAAAGTCACACAGTTACTAAGTGGGCTAACACTTTGGAGTCTGAATCCAGTGTTATTTCCACTTTCCTGTAGTCCTTCCTTTGTTTATAAGACATTAAAAAAAGAAAAAGGTTGGTTGGCAATAAAGACTTTATTACCCTTCTCACAGTCACTTTAGTTCTTGGTTCTTGAGTCAGCATCTGAATAGCTAATCTCACTGGATAGTGCCATGGAATTTCAAAACCCAGACAGTGATAGATACTCTGACAGGCTGGTATGGTCAAAGTGAATCATAAAAGTCTCAGCACGCTGAATTGGGCATGTGTTTAAAAGCATATGTATATGACTTCTCTCTGTAATTTGAATTTCTGCCCTCATTCTGGAAATGATTTTGTTTTCCCTAAGTCCCATGTTAGATCTAGTCTTAGTAGTCAATTGCCGAAGAGGTCTGATTTGAGGCATGAATGTGAAAAGTTTTCTTGTCCCCAAATATGCTTCCCATCAACCTACTTAAATGTCTGAAATTCTTTCCATAACCTGCTCAAGTTTCCTGTTAAAATGCAATCCAAGAAGGATTAAGGCATTAAACCACTATCGCATGTTAACTCTTTAAGACTCATTAGCCTCTCAGCTCCAATTGGCAAATTTTGATGGGAGTCAAGAATAGTTAGGTACTGAGCAAATAGCATGGCTTGGGGAAGGCTGGTCATGATAGGATGTCACAATGTAGTTTTTTCAGTCATGTCTGACTCTCTGTGACCCCATTTGGGGCTTTCTTGGCAAAGATACTGGAGTGGTTTGCCCTTTCCTTCTCCAGCTCATTTTACAGATGAGGAAACTGAAACAAATAGAGTTAAGTGACTTGCCAAGGGTCACACAGCTATTAAGTGTCTGAGGCTTCATTTGAACTCATGAAGATGAGTTTTCCTGACTCCAGGCCTGGTGCTCTATAGTTTACACCACCTAGCTGTACTCTCCTTCCCCAATATGGAATGCTTTGTGAATTTGTGTGTTATTTTTGTGCAGGGACCAGGCTAATGTTGTCTGTATCATTCCAATTTGAGAATATATGCTGCCAAAGCAAGCACATATAACAACAAAAAAGGTAATTTTTGAAGCTACACTGGGGGCAAAAGGAGGAAAAGGAAAGGGTTAGGACCACTGTTTGTGAGATAATAGTAAATGAAAAGAGTAGGCAGAATTAGTCTACTTTTGTTTTTCTTTTCTCTATGAAGCAGAATAATCTTCAGCCTGGGAAGGATAAAACAAAAGTTAATAGGGCATGGAAATCCAAGATAAGTGAGAGTATGTTAAGAGAGAACTAGCTATTCTCAGTGAATTAAATTCCCCAGAACCAGATGGACCATACCCCAGGGCACTTCAGTGCTTATGGATAAGGTTGCAGAGTCATTGTTGCTGAGCTTTGGGAAAATAAACAAACAAATAAACATACAAACATGGAGAATGGGAGAGGCACTAAAGAACTTGGGGTGAGAAAACATTTTCCTGATTTTCAAAAAAGATACCAGTAAGCTTCATTTCAATTTCAGGTAAAATTCTAGGATAGATTATTAAAGGAATGATTCATGAACATTTAGGAAAGGAAGCAGTGATCACTATGAATCAGAATTTTAAAAATTCATGATAGAATAATCTCATTTCCTTTTTTTTTTCAGAGTTGCTAACATAAGAGATTAAGAGAATGCCATAACCATAACCTGAGTTTTAGCAGTACATTTGGCAAAGTCTCTTATGATATCTTTCTGGACAAAATGTAGAAATTTAAGTCAATTCCACAAACAGTTATTAAGTTCCATCTGTAAGGCATATACTAAGTTCTTGGGCAAAATGCCAAAAACAGTAACAACACAATGAATTTAGAAATGGATTTAGAAAACCCTAGAGAATCAGCAAAGAAGCTAATTGAGGCAATAACTTCAGCAAAGTGGTGTTGAGGTCAGATTCGGGAAAGCCGTTCAAGTGTGAAAGAATTCACTTAGACAGCGTTCTCTTTTAGCCATTAGGAACTTTATTATGTGAACACACATGGGCCCTTTTAGCAAAAAAAGCTAATTTAGGCCCTGATATTTGGGAGGACCAGGCTGATATAGAGATTTCAGAATGATGATGTAGTTTTAGGGTTTTTTAAAGGGTTAAAAGGAGATGGTTGCTTAAAGATTAAGGACAAGATAAAGAGGGCAGAGGGGACACAGGATAAGGGAGACAAGGAATTTTATGGTCCAGGATAAGGGGAAGCTTTGTGGTATTTCAAGATGGGGGAAAACACTTTAGATGCTCTTAAGTTACAGGATGAGCTACAGAACGAGGGCCGCCCCCCCACCCCCAGGATGGGCCTCACGACGTACTGGAAAAGCAACCCTTAATATTCTTTTTGACCCTCAGGGTATCATTGTATCCACATCATTGGGATATAAAATAGATACATATAACCCAAAAGCATTTTTATGTAGCAACTACAAAATCCAGGAGGAATTAATAGAAATGAAAATTCCATTGAAAATAATTGCAAAATACATAAAATATTTAGATGTCAATTTACAAAGACACATTTGAGACACACACACACATACATAATGTGTATGTATATATAACATGTATATACTTATATATACACACATAATTACAAAAGACTCTTTGAAGATATAAAGAAAGACAAATAATGGGAGGCATATTCCTTGCCCATGGTTGGTCTGTGACAACATAATAAAAAAAGACAATACTATCTAAGTTAATTTGTAAATTGGTGCTATACCAGTCCAGCTACCAAGAGATTTATAGTAGTAGAGTGTATAGGGCATATATGGTGCTCTATAGAATAGCAGTTTATAGAACTAGACTAAATAATGACAAAATTTATTTGAAGGACTAAATATCTATAATCTCATGGGAAATAATTTCTTAAAAAAGCAGAAATGAAGGGAAGATAGACTGTAAAGACTGTCAGTCTCTCTGCCTCTGACTATCTTGTTTTCTCTCTCTCCAAGAATTAGAAAAAAAATTAGTTCAATAATTCAGTATTCTGCAAGATTGAATCAGCTTTGATACTTATATCTCATCGGTACCTCTGTTCCTCTGATTAAACAGTGGAGTCATGAGGTCCAAAATCTTCTTTTAAGGCAGGGGATACCATGGGCCCCTCCCCTACCCCAAGTTTTCATATTCCTTTTGGGTATTGTTGTTTCCAGTTAGATTGTAAGTTTTCTGAGGGCAGGAATTATCTTTCTTATATTTGTATCCCCAGCACTTGGCAAAGTGTTTGTCACATAGTAGGCACTTAATAATGTTTATAAATTAACTATTTTTTAAACCCTAGAACACAAATTACTCTGGGAAGGATTCCCTATTTGACAGGTACTGCTGGGAAACATTAAAACAGTTTAGCAAAAAATAGGTTTAGATCAACATTTTACACCATGGACCACAACATGATTTTGAGGGGATTAGACCTGTGATTTTATTGGCATAGGTAACTCCCAGGAAAGAAACAACCTAACCAATGCAAACCATCATCTGCTTGGCCACTTGTACTTCTAGAGGGTTTCTTGAGGTGCTGAGAGTTTAAGTGATTAGGCCAGCGTCAAACAGCCAGTATGTGTCAGAGGTAGAACTTGAACCCAGGTCTTCCTGACTCCAAGGCCAGTTTTCTACCTTCTATACCTCACGGCCTCTCTTTAGAGGGTAGAGCAGTATGGCATAGTGGTCAGGGATTGAGGCACAGAAGGGGTCCCAGTGCCAGTTTCCCTATCCAGAAAAGTAGCAACAATGGCATCCAGACTACAAAAAGAATAGGAACAAACAGGGCCAACAACTTATCCAAGAGTTACTGAGGGGACTGGCCCGGGCATAAAACTTTAATTGAAGAACAAAAGCTGAAAAATGAGCAAATACAAGAAAACAACTAAGCAGTGAGGAAATATTATGGATTAAGAAAAGTACAAGAAGCAAAGCCAGAAGAAAAAACTAGCTCAACAGTAACTACAAGCAAAACCTCAGAGGTAAAAAAAAATTGCTTGGCCATCAGGTCTACAAGAGTGGCTGGAAGAAATAAAATGAGAGATAAAAAATGAAATTAAAGTTTCTGGAAGTAAAAATCCAAAGGCAAATAAATATCCTGGAATCAAGGGTACAATAGTCTTTTTGATGTAGTAGATGCCCTAAAAAATAGAATGGAACAAACAGAACTCAATGATTCCATGAAACAATAAGAATTAATAGAACGAGGTTTCTTCCCTCAAAGAATTTATGTTCTAATAGAAGAAAACAATACATAAAGCAGAGTTAGAAAGCAGAAGAGGTGGAATGACGAGGAGGATGAGGACTATGGCTGGAATATAAATAGCCTGGTTTGGAAATGGCTGGAAAGTGATATGGAATCCTGGGTCTGGGCAAGACAAGATGGAAATTCACCTTTCAGAGACTAGGGTGGTTCCAGGGTCAGAGTTTAAGGTTCTAGTGAAAAGTGAATGAAGATGACTGGGATGTGGGTCAGAATGTAGGCAGCATGGTTTGTAAAGGACCAGGAAGTGACATTATGCACAAATGCAGAAAAGCAGAAATTTAAAATTTTAATTAAAAAATCTTATTCACCATAACAGGATAAAATTATATTCAATAAAGGGCCTTTGAAGAAAGGTAAGATGAATAAATGCAAAGTCTTCCATTCATGTTAAATTTACCTGCTTCAGTATAAAATAAGAATGACCTCTCTGTAAAATAGTTCATGTAAAAATACTTGAGTGTTTTCATCAATATATAGTATCTATCATATTGAAAGATCTATATGAGTCAATTGTGGTGTTCTTCAACAGCCAAAAGGGTTGATGTGAATTTGGCTTACATGGACAGAATTTTATTCTCCAGAACAGACGTAATGATAATCTTATTGTACCATATCTTGAGTCCTAGGTCCATTTCTGGGCGTCCCATTCTATGAATGACATTGATCAGCTGGAGTACTTCAATAGTAGGGTAGGAAGAGGACAGGAAACCATGCCACAGGGGAATAGCTGAGAGAACTGGGAATGCTTAGCCTAAACAAAAGAATGGCAAAGCATGATGGCTATCTTAAAGCATTTGAAAGACTATCATGAAGAATCTAGGGGCTTGACTCTGAAAGGCCCAGCTAAAACCAGTGGGTAGAAGTTACAGAGAGGTAAATTTTGGTGTAATATACAAATGAACAAAAAACTACTGGTTTCCTTGCTGTGCCTCAAACACAACAGTCCTGACTGAACATGTTCTCTGTCTCTCCTCTATGCCTGGAACACTCTCCCTTCTCATGTCTGCCTCCTGGCTTCCCAGGATCCCTTCAAGTCTCAGCTAAAGACTAATCTTCAGCAAGAAGTGGTTATTAATCTTCCTTAATCATAATGCTCTCTGAGATTACCTTCAATTTTTATATCTAGATCTATTTATCTTGTTTGTATTAGTTGTTTTTATGTTGTCTCAACTATTAGACTGTGAGCTCCCTGAGGGCAGCAGCTGGTTTTTGTCTTTGTTTGCTTTTGCCTTTCTTTGTATCTCCAGAACTTAGCACAGAGATTGCCACATAGAAGGGACTTAATAAATGCTTGTTGATTATCAAAGCTGTGCAATAATAATAGAATCAGATGACTTTGGGAAGAAACGAATTTCTTGCAAATAAAGGGGTTCAAACAGAAGTTGGAAGATGATTTGTTGAGGAAACTTTTGATCCCTGCTTCAGGGATGGGTTGGACTAGGGGACCTTTGAGGTCCCTTGCAATTCCTAGATTCTGGGATTCTTTAAGGGCTGGTGTTTCATGGCTAGCCATAAGGCTGTCCAGAAGAAGAAAAAAAAGGAGGGGTCCCCAAAAGAGGGAATTAAAAAGACACAAAAAGCAAGAGTTTTCCTATCTCACAATTTTTGCAGATAATGGACCCTGATTTAACCCCATGGGATCTGAAATACATATTAACTACTTAGAGCTATAGGGAGTTGGACTTGTTAACTTCTCTGGTTCCCTGCAACTCTTAGATTCTATATGTGCCAATGGAAACAATAGTAGCAACTCTCATATTTGTTTAGGAATTCACATTTTATATAAATCTGGCTTCTCTTACTACTTGGGGAAGTCACTTAATTTCCCCAGGCCTCAGTTTCCTCATCTACAAAATGAGGGTGTTGGATTCAATGACCTCTTCCTGGACCTTTTCAGTCCCTTCCAGATCATCTTAGGTCACAAAGCACTTCCCCATTTCTTATCTCCTTGAATCACCACAATAATTGCATGAACTAAATTAGGCAGGAGAATATTAACCTCCTTTTGCATTTGAGGGAGTTGAGGCACAGAGAAATGAAATGACTTTCCCAAGGTCATACAATAAGTATGTAGCAGAGCTAGACTAGAACCCAGATCTTTGACTTTATATTTTTAAAGCAGAAAATATGTCAGATGGAACCATTTCAGAAATTTTCAGGTACCCAAATCACTCAATCAACAAATCAATCTCTTTCTTAGTCTACTACATTATTTTATTGCGGTTTAATCATTTTTCAGTCTGTACAACTCTTTGTGACCCCATCTGGGTTTTTTTTTTAAGTTTTTTTTTTTTGTGAGGCAATTGGGGTTAAGTGACTTGCCCAGAGTCACACAGCTGGTAAGTGTTATGTGTCTTGGGGTTTTCGTGACAAAGATACTGGAGTGGTTTGCCATTTCCTTCTCTAGTTCATTTTACAGATGAGGAAACTGAGGCAAACAGGGTTAAGTGACTTGTCCAGGGTCACACAGCTAGTAAGTGTCTGAGACCAGATTTGTTAAACTTACTATTATTAATACTACTTAATTTTTTTTCACTAAAGTACTACTCTAATGTTTTATTGTGGCATGGATAGAACCCTAGGTTCTTAAAGGCTACTTCGGTAGAATTCAAATTCTGGTAAGCCTTATCAATTAATCAATTGGTCAGTAAGCATTTATTGAGTACCTACTTACTATATTATATGCTAACATTCTGCAAGGCCTTTGGTATACAAAGACAAAAGTGAAAAAGTCTCTGACTTCAGGGAGTTCATATTATAACAGGGAAGACAATATGCATACTTACACACATATAAAAACATGAACAAAATAGAAACAAAGTAATCTTGGATCCTTTGAAGTGGAAAAGGCTCTAAGTATGGGCACAATTACATATTTGCATTTTATTTATGTCTTTTAAAATTTTTTTAGTCATTCCAACCTCCTCCTAGCCCCCTCCTCTGTAGTCAAGAAAAAATAACTGAGCAAAAATCATCCAGCACAAAAATGTTATTTGTCAACGCATATGATATTCTGTCTTAGTTATCTTCTTCTTCTTCTCTGACAATGATGCTTTGTCTTTCTGTCCTTGAAGGAGATAGGTAGTCAAATTTGGTTAATCATGAACTTGGCTTCAGAGCCACAGCAATTCTTGGAGACTATCTACTAAATCGTAGAGCTGTTAAAATCCACATTAATGAAGGAATTACCAACACCAACAAAATCACAAATCTGTGAAGTATTTAAGCAATAATTGCATTATAATTTTTAGTGCTATTTAGTAATTATAATTGAAAATGATTACCCATTCAAAGAATCTTATTAGGTCTGTCTTCAAAACACTTATAATGATGAGAATTTGGAATTTTCCCTATACATTATTGAGATCAAGACAAGGGGAAGCAATTCTGGGTCTGGGGCATATATGGAGTTGAGGTGCCTTTGTACTTCCACCAAGAAATAAGTAAAAAAGCTAATTAAAATGATAAAACATTAGTTAAATGTAATGTTGAGTTTAATCTAAATTCTAATACACTCTAAATTATAAAGTGGGGTACATAGGACCATAGATTTAGATCTAGAAGGACCTGAGACATCAACAGGTCAAATCCCCTGCTTTCACAGGTGAGGAAACTGATGCTCAGAGATGCATAGCAACTTACCCAGTGTCACACAACATGTTGTTGTTCAGTCACGTCCGACTCTTCATGATGCTGTGGACCATAGCGCCCCAATGCAGTTTTTCTTGGCAAAGACATGGGGTTTTCTTTGCAAAGACAATGGAGCAGTTTGCCATTTCCTTCTCCAGTGTATTAAGGCAAACAGAGGTTAAATGATTTTCCCAGGGTCACCCAGATAGCGTCTGAGGTCACATTTGAACTCAGGTCATTCTGACTCCAGGCCCAGCAACCTATCCACCGAGCCATCTAGCTGTCTCACCAATACTCAGCCAGATTTGAGCTCAGTTTTTCCAGTCCAAACTCAGTGCTCTTTCTGTTAGAACATGCTGCCTCAGAGGTCTTGGGAATTGAGGGTCACCTCTGAGAAGGTGTGGTCAAGATATAAGCACTTAACATTCCCAAACAGAGCAGAGACGAACATCTAGCTGAGGCTTATTATCCTGCTCCAGGCTTGGGGGCTTCATTTCCATATCCTGCTCTCCACAGATTTAAGTTATTAGAGCACAGACGATTAGGGTCAGGAGCAGGAGCTGTGGGAACATTTCTGCTCCCACTATAAATCTAAGAAGCAGAGTCAGAGCCAGATTTTCTGGCAGGCTAGCTAAGTACATACCAAAGGTATCGCTGGACTCAAAGTAAGCAAGTGAAGCAATTGCTTCTCTCTCCCAAAGAAAACATTCACTTTTCTATGGACCAGAATCTCTTGATGTAGGAACATGAAAAACAGCAACCACTTTCACCTTCTGAATTTCTCCCTGGTTGTCTTCTGCATTTTTGTTTCCTTCTCAGACCACATATCCTAAGGAATGATGATGGTGATGATGATGATGATAAAACACTTTAAAGTTTTGCAAAGCACTTTCCAAATACCTCATTTAATCTTCACAACAACGCTTTGAGGTAGGTACTATTACTATCCTCACTTGATAGTTGAGGAAACCGAAGAGACTCGGTGATTTGCTTAAGGTCACACAGTTAAGTAAATATCTGAGGCAGGATTTGAATTAAAGTCTTCCTGAATCAAATTCAATACTCTCTATCTACTGCACTACCAAGGTGCTTAGATATCAGTCTTAGAAATTCCCTCAGGAGTGTGAAGTTCCAAGAATTCTTGAGTCCTTCTCAAAGGAGAGATGAGCGCTGTTGGAAGGATCTAGTAGCTGAAAGACTAAAAAATGCCCTGTCCCAGGGCCAGGAGATGGAGTATGTAGCAGCTGCTCAACCCAGGCAGGTCTGTTCAACAGTCTCGGAAAGTTATTTCCTTCTGAAAGAAGGATAACAAGTATATAAAATTATTTGAGATGCCTTGTTTTCTGCAATTCTCTGGGCATGTATTTGTGTCTTTGTACATTTTCAGCACTTTTAGTAGGGATGAGATTTAGTAGGTGGTCTTATTGACAATGTTGGACAAGGAGTATCTTTCCTGTTACCCACATTTTGGAGAGACCTTAGACCTAAGCCACAGCTGAGCTTTGTTTTGGTGATTCCCTCAGAGTTTTACTGTGGAGTGGGGATAGAACCAGAGACAAGAGCCAGATTATCCCTCCCCTTTGGGGTCAGGCTTCTCTCAGGATGAATTTAGGTTGGTGTGAGCCCACAGTCTTGTGGGAGGGGGCTCTCTGGGCCACAGGGCCCTTCCATATCTGTATCACAGTGATAGGGCACAGTGACCAAATACTGGCTCTGGAGACAGAGAATCTGGCTTCAAATTTGGTTTATATTTATTTGGTGTGAGTGATTGTAGTACAGTGGAAAAGAACCCAGGCTTCCAGAGGACCTCTCTTCTAATCTTGCCTCTGCTGTTTACCATCTTCAGGATGAATCCTTCCCTTCTCTGGGTCTCTTCGTTTTCTGTGGGGGTCGATGAGACTAGAATTCCCCTCCAGCTCTATATCCTCTAGCATCGATATGTTGCAACCACCCAGTTCATTTTGCTGAATGAATCTTTCACATAGGGAAACCAGGGCCTTTCTTATGGCACCATTAAAGGCAATGTGTTGAAACTCTCCTTTTAATGCCCTGTGCCTGTGAGGGGCAAGATGGAGTGGGTGAGAGCTGGAGAGAGGAGAGTGCCAGGCTATCTGAGTCTCTTCAGTCTCTTTGGAATCTCTTGAGTCCTTCAGGTTCTATAGTCAACTTTGGGTGCCTCTGGCTTCCAGCCTTGAGATAGAATATTGTTGTTGTTCAGTCATGTCTGACTCTTTGTGACCCCATTTGGGGTTTTCTTGGCAAAGACACTGGAGTGGTTTGCCATTTCCTTCTTCAGCTCATTTTATAGATGAGGAAACTGAGGCAAATAGGGTTAAGTGACTTACCCAAGGTCACACAGCTAGTAAGTGTCTGAGGTCAGATTTGAACTCAGGAAGATGAGTCTTCCCGACTCCAGGCCCTGCACTCTGTGCACTATGGCGCCACCTAGCTGCCTGAGATAGAATATGGATGACACCAAACCTCACTTCAGGTTGCTGAAGGGAGAGACTGGGAAGAAGCGGACGTGAGAAGAGATGGCAGTCTCCATTGTGTCTCTATGCCCAGCTTGCTCCTGGAGACTTTGGAGCATTTCTCTTTAGGTGAAATCTGGGACTCTCTCTGTTGAACCAGCCTACCTCTCTCCCAAAGGGAGAGCTGCTTCTGTTTTGCTATAGACTTAGATAAATGGGTTTCTTTGCAAAAAAACAAAAAGTCAATTATGGAGATGTATCAGCTAAGGCACTCATTGACAAAGTGGGATCATGTCACTTAATCTGCCAAACTAGAAGGATGGTGGGTGGTTTAGTCTTCTGTCCTAGAGTTGAAAACTGTTCAGAGGGAGGAGAGGAAACATCCTTTTCATTGTTGAACCAAAGTATATTTGTAAATGTCATTCGGGGACATCCCAACTGACAAGAAGTTTTTGTGCTCCAAGAGGATCCAAATGATTCAATTGTCAGTCAAACGAGCATTTATTAAGTGTTTACTATGTTCTAGGCACTATGGTAAGCCCTGGAAATACTAATGACAGGGAGCGCACTGTCATCAGCATAAACATTAATCTAGAGACTCACAAAAGAGCTGGATCCACAAACTGTTAGGGACAGTTCAAAAATGCTTATTTTCCAATGAAGGAAGGACTGTATTTCCATTAAGCACTGGAACCTCTTAATTTCTATAGCTTTTTTTTTTTTTATATTTGTTCCCAGAGAGAGAGAGAGACAGAGACAGAGACAGAGACAGAGAGACAGAGAGAGACACACACACACAGCGTATAGCGGGTGGGGAGATGGAGGAAATAAAATGAATTATGTTCTTGTTGATCAAAAAATTAAGTAATGCTGTATTCTAAAGGGACTAATTATAAGAAAATTTTCATCAAAAAACAATTAAGGAAACAGAAGGGAGAAACAGAAAGGGAGAAAGAGAAAACCATCTGCATCCAAAATAGTGTTTAATGGTATTAACCTGAGCAAACAGCTGTACATTTGAGTTAATTATGTACAAGGGAGTTAAGGGATCTTTCTTAAAATTAACTCATTCCTTAGAGTATTCTGTAAATATGCACACACGCAGACATAAAAGCATAGTCACCTACACATATGAAGAATCCATTGTAATTCTCATAATAGCTAATGTTTATATTGAACAGCTATTTCCATAGTTCAGGTGTGTGTGTGTGTAGGGCTGCATTTTAGTGGGCCATAGCATGACACCAAGGGGATCTTGACATGATCTCAAGGGGTATCCAATGGGAGCATGGGAACAAGGGTTACATCCTTCTCATAAAACTAAGCCAATAGGGGAATTTATCTCCCCAACAATCCTAAACTCCTTTCATTGCTTGCTATTTCCCCTCTTAGTCCCTGGCCTCCCATGGTTGTGGGAGCTCTTAACCTCTTCCCTTCCGATTGGAGCATGGCACCTCTGGGTGCTTATCATTTGTGACTCAGGCACCTTTTCCAGAAAAAGCACAGCCAAAATCTATGCTCTCTTTCCCCCTTCCCCTTTCCTCCCTGCTTATCAAATCCCTTGAAGGCAGGGGGAGGGCATTCTACGGCAGCTTCTATACTCCTAGACAGTGACTGGTGAGTAAAAACTCTATCTCTTTTCATTTTTGGTGGCTCAGAATGAGTTGCACAGATGGGTAGAGATCAGAACCACGTATCTCAGTATATTATTTTCCCCCAAACTTACTCCTTTTTCACACATCACTGTTTCATTTGAGGGCACCAACGCCCTTCTGGTCACTCCGAAACAAAACTTCCGTGCCATCTATGCTTCCTCACTCCCTCTCGCTCTTCATAAGCAATCAGTCAGTTACTGGATCTTGTTGATTCTACTTGTACAACACCTCTCACATCCATTCCTTTCTTTCTACTAACACAGCCATCAGCCTAGTTCAGGTCCGTATCACTGCTTGCCTGGACTGTTGCAAAAGCCTTCTAATTGGTCTTGACCCAAGTCTCTCCATATTCCAATCCATTCTCATAATGGACAAATTGATATTCCTAAAGCGAAGATTTAATTTCTCTACTCTCTTCCCCAATAAACTGCAGTAGTTCCCTATATCATCCATGATCAAATATTAATTCATTTATCTCCTCTTTTAAAATTGTTATGCTTTACAATGTAAATGATTATTAATATGGTAGTATGTGTATATAAGTTGTAAGAAAATATATAGATATTTGGAGCGTATTTCAAAAACATTTTTACTGATTAAGGTATACAATTTAAAAAATTTAGAAATCAATTATATAGAGCTTTAAGTTTTACAAATACTTTACACATATATAATGTTATTTGATCCTCACAAGAACCCTAGAAGTTACTATAGGTTTTATTCCTACTTTATAGTTGAATAAATTCAGGCTCAGAAAGATTAAGTGATTTGCCCAGGGTGACCCAGCTTGCAGGTATCTGAGACAAGATTCAAACCCAGGTCTCCCCTGAATCCAGACCCATTATGCCACACTGAAGGAAACAGAAAGGCCTCTGATTTCATATCACAGCTTCCACAAGGGCAGCAATTAATATTCTCCAATCATGACAGATATTTCTCCCAGCTTCTACCAGACATAATATTCACACAGTCCTTGTAAAAGTAAGCACCATTTTCTCATTTATCTTAAGGGATCAGGAAAGACAGATAGAGACAAAGTGCCAAGGATGAATCTATTTCCCAGAGTATTCTATTCAGATGCTGTGCAGAGCTAGCATGCATAGACACACCAATGTACAGAGAATCAACAACAATTGTAATAGCTAAAATTTATGTAGACATTTACTAGCCATCTGACCATTAGACCACGCAAGGGGGATAGGACAAGAAAGGCAGACAGACACATAGAGGCAGACAGAGACATGCATAGAGAGAAAAAGAAAGATACATACAGATCCAGGGAGACAAAGAGATAAGCAGTGATAAGAGACAAATAGACAAGAGCGGAGAGAAATCCATACATATACATGAAGAAAAACCAAAGAGAAATACTCAGAGACAGAAAAAACAAGAAAGATAGATGTACAGAGGAGAGAGACAAGCATAGGGAAAAATGTAGAAACAGGGAGGCACACGTAGATCTAGAGAGACAGAAAGGAAGAGAGAGAACAGAGATGGGGAAGAGGAAGACAGAAATATAGCAAAAGGGAAAGAGAAACACACGGAGGAAGACATAAAATAGAAAAGATACAAAGAGAAAGATACAGTGAGAAAGAGAAGAAAGAGATTGAGCAAGGTCTATTTTCATCTTTCTGGGAGTCTGAGAGAACATGAGAGATGAGACTAGGGAAACTGAGTCAGCAGGATATTGAAAGCAGGAAGTAACTGAGTAGATTCAGAGCAGGGGTGAAGTTGCATGAATAGGTGGGAGATGGGGGAGATTTTGAGTATGGATGTGTAAGCTGGCTGTCATCCTTTTGATCAGTCACCGGCTCTGCCTTTGTGAAAGCCTTCCAGCCCACTAGTCTTCCCATTCAAATTGTTGGTCTGCTATTCCATTCAATTCCTTTCTTATAGCCAGGAGTAGAGAAGCTGGCGTTGAGAGCTCTCGGTGGGACAGGCAACCTACAGCCATTGGTCATTTATAGCTGAGGTACAATGAAGAGAAGGCAGAGTGTGGATAGGTCCAGCAGAACTGCAATGGCTGAGGGAGAGACGGCTCTAAAATGTTGAGGTGGTAAGATCAACAACCTCAGAGGCTGGGATGGAATGGGAATGGACCAGCAGTTACCAGATCTCAATTGCTGGTGATATCAAGCTGGGAAACTGACTCCAGGCACTTGCCGATTCCCCTTCTTCTCCCTCCTTTCTCTAATTATTTGAAGAATTGATCTCAGGGTACTCCAAACACATAACTCCTTCCCCTAATTCTTTTTTTTTCCATCTTCTCAGGAATGGTGAAGGTGGTTGAAGGGATAGATGGGAGGCAATTAGGCTGGGCATACCATGAAGTAGATGCTTTATTCATTTTAAAATAAAATACATATGGCCATAGTATCGATTGCCTGTGTAATGGAAATGTAGAAAGTAAATCAGATAGATGGACATTTCCTAGACAAATGTGGGTGGGGGCCCAAAACCACATAGGTACTTCTATAATTCTTGTAATTCAGAATAATATTCCTTGTTATTTTCCTTATATCTCTAGATCGATATTGAATCCCAGCTAGTGCACCCACTCTGCCCTCAGTACTTGACAATCCAGGGTTTTAGGAAGAGAAGTGACCTGAGAGACTGTGATGAGCACTCTGGCAAGAAATGTATATCTTATGGCTAGGGACAGCAAGAAGATGAGTACTAGATCCCCTCTGATGAAATCACTTGGATGGTAGCTTCACAGCTTAGGATAGATTCATATGGTGTCTAAATTATATACTATGCTCCATTGATGGTTAATTAATCAATCAATTAACTGAAAGCCTCCTTTTCTTCAGGCTTGCAGAAAGCAGGAAACATTCCCGTTACAGGCTGCTATTGCTAAGTTAGCACTTCAGGTGTCTCCTGGGATATCCACCAAGTAGACCATGCCACATTCATGGGAACTCAGAGAAAGATATAGAGGGAGAAAGCAAAAGATACAAAGATAGGGAGAGAAAGAGAGAAATACACAGATACAAAAACAAGATGACTTGAAAAACAGAGACAGAGAAGAATGAGACAGACATATACACAGAGCAAGGCACAAAGGAAATGCAAAGAGAGAAAGAGTAGAAAGACATAGCAAAAGCGATAATGAAAGACACAAAGTATGGACAAAGAAGAAAGATGAAGTAGAGACCCTAACACAAGGAAGTAAGTTCAGCACTATAGATGTCACTGAGATTTGGTGGGATGAGTTGTGTCCAGAATATGACTCTGGAACAATATTCAAAGGAAGAGGATGGCTACAAAGAAGGGCTGGCTAGTGTTTTACAGTAACAACAGCATAATAGATTGAGCTAGAAAGGACCTGAGAAGCCACCCCGTCCAACCCCTTAATTTTATAGATAAGGACACTGAAACCCAGAGAGGGTAAGGATGTGTCCAAGGTTACACAAGTACTTAAGTAGGAGAGTCATCATTGGAACTCACATCCTCTGACAAATCTGGCCCTCTTTTCACTGCACCATACCACTCTTGCATTTATAGTCACATGAAGAAATCCAGGAATCAGAGGAAGAGGGGTAGAGTAGAGAGCATTTGGGGAAAAGATCACTAGAGGAAGAAAGTTAAATGACATTGTCATGTGCATATGCTACAGACCACTTAGAAAAGCAATTCCAGATGAGGAGTTCAAAAAACAAATCACAATCTTGGCACATACATATGATGTAGTAGTGATGGGGAACTTCAATTATATGAACATCTGCTAGTCTTCGGTCTACCAAACAAGAGCAATTGATCATTTTATAGCTTTCTTAATTATTATTTCATTCTTTAAAAGATACCAAAACCAAAAAAGGAGGAACTTATATTTTGGATCTTTGTCTCATTAACAAAAAGGAACTGGTTGTTGGGGGTAGAAATGATAGGAACCTTGAAGGAAAGAGATCATTCCATTTCTTTATCTTAGAATTTATGACAAAGAAGGTAAAATATGAACCAGTACCTAGCAAATCCTAGCATATTTACTAAGCACAAGTTTAATAAATGCTTGTTGAATGAACAAATGAATGACACATACCCTAGAATTTGGAACAGCAGATTTCAGTGGGTCCTGAGAAAAGAGAGCTAGCATCTTATGGGCTAAAAGTCAACAGGGAAAGTAAGGCCAAGAGGAGTTAGAACATTCTCAAGAATTCCATTGTGAAAACACAAAGAAAAACAATTATGATGAACTGGAAGATGGGGAAATGGGGATTGACGAAGATGCCTAGGAAATTCACTGACAAACGCAGCTTTAAAAACAAAAAAAAATCATGTTTGTTTTTAACCTAGAAACCAGGAATGTAACAGAATATAAATACAAAAACTTAGTATATTCCTGTACTAATACTGTCACAAGTACCAAAACTCAGAGGCTAGTGAGGAAAGCTAAGAGTAACAAAAATGGGCTGTTGTTGTTTTTCCTCTCAAAGTTACATTGGGTAAAGGAGGAGGATCAAAGAGATAGGATTGGGACAAAAGAGAGAGAGAGAGAGAGAGAGAGAGAGAGAGAGAGAGAGAGAGAGTTGAACTGCTTACCTCTTATTTTCTTTTGCTTTCTCTACAAAGGGAAATGACCTTTGGATAAGAAGAAACAAAATAAAAGTGGGTAATAAGAAGCTGTTAGCTAAGATAACTGGGCGGTTGATAAGAAGGTACTGAGTTGGACTTCTGGACATGATGGCTGGCTACCTCCCATAGACCTACTCTAGTAAAAACCCTAGGAAAAAAAGTCTACACCAAACTGAATAATGGTTAACAAATCAAATGGAAAACTATAATAAGTGTCTTCTTCCATCTTAGAGTTGTACAAAAAGTCCATGGGCAATAGGAAAAGGTCATATAACAAAGCCCGAACCAGTACTAGGCATAGACCAACATCTTACACCATATACCAAAATAAAGTCAAAATGGGTACACAATTTAGATATAAAGTTGATATTATAAGCAAAGTGGGAGAGCAAGGGATAGTTTATGGAGAATGGAAGAATTTATGACTGAACAAGAGAGAGAAAACATTATGAAATGCAAAATGGATAATTTTGATTACATTAAATTGAAAAGTTTTGCACAAAACCAATGCAACCAAGATTAGGAGGGAAGCAGAAAACTAGGAAAGAATTTTTACAGCCAGTGTCTTTGATAAAGGCCTCATTTCTAAAATATATAGAGAACTGAGTCAAATTTATAAAAATACAAGCCATTCCCCAATTGAGAAATGGTCAAAGGATATGAACAGGCAGTTTTCAGAGAAAGAAATCAAAGCTATTTATAGTCATATGAAAAAATGCTCTAAATCACCATTGATTAGAGAAATGCACATTAAAACAACTCTGAGGTACCACTTCGCACCTATCAGATTGGCTAATATAACAGAAAAGGAAAATGATAAATGTTGGAGAAGTTGTGGGAAAACATAACACAAATGCATTGTTGGTGGAGTTGTGAACTGATCCAACCATACTGGAGAGCAATTTGGAACTATGTCCAAAGGGCTATAAAACTGTACATACCCTTTGATTCAGCAATACTACTACTAGATTTGTATCCCAAAGAGATCATTAAAAGGGGGGGAAGGACCTACAAATACAAAAGTATTTATAGAAGCTCTTTCTGTGGTGGCCAAGAATTGGAAACTGAGGGAATGACTGAACAAGTTGTGGTATATGAATGTAATGAAATTCTGCTGTGCTATAAGAAATGATGAGCAGGCAGACTTCAGAAAAACCTGGGCTTACGTGAACTGATGCTGAGTGAACTAACAGAACCAGGAGAACATTGTATACAATAACAACATTGTGCAATGATCAGCTATAATAAACTTAGCTCTTCGCAGCAATACAATGATCCAAGGCAATTCCAAAAGACTCATGATGGAAAATGCCATCCAAAGAAAGAACTATGGCATTTGAATGTAGATAGAAGCATACTATTTTCACTTTTTTTGGTGTATGTGCCAACAAAACTTTTGTTCTGTTTCTTTTTCACAACATGACTAATGTGGAAATATGTTTAACATGATTGCACATGTATAACCCATATTAGATTGCTTTCCATCTTGGGGATGAGGGAGGGAAGGGAAAGAGTGAGAAAAATTTAGAACTCAAAATCTTTTAAAAATGAATGTTGAAAACTGTCTTTAGGGGCAGCTAGGTGGCACAGTGGGTAGAGTACCAGCCTTGAAGTCAGGAGGACCTGAGTTCAAATTTGGCCTCAGACCAAATACTTGACATGTACTAGCTGTGTGACCTTGGGCAAGTCACTTAACCCTGATTGTCTCACTAAAAAAAAAAGAAAGAAAAAAAAAGAAAACTATCTTTACATGAATTGGGAAAAAATAAAATACTATTTAAAAAACAAAAAGCTAGTATGAGGTCAGCCAGTCAAGGAAAAAAAAAAGAAAGAAAACATAGCTGGGGGCAGAGCATCGCTCTGGCCCAGGAATCTAAGCTGGAGAGATAAGTAAACCGAGGAAGACACTGACCAGTATAAAAAATTATTGCTGATCTAGAGATGGTCAAAAATCCAACCTAGAAGGAGGAATTGCATAACAACTTCAAGCATAGACTCAAAAGAGAAAAAAAAGGACATTCGATAAGGACTGTATGAATATTTAGAAGAAATAAGGCAAGAGATAAATGAAGTAAAAGCTTTGGTGGAAAGAATTGGAAGGATACTGAATAGCTTAGAAGAGAAAGTGGTAAAACTTACCGAAGAAATGAAATTCCTGAAAACTAGAATAAGCCAGACAGAAATCAATGGCTTCATGAGAGAACAAAAATGTATTAGAACAAAATTAATGACTGGAAACAGGGAAGAAAATTTAAAACATATGATATAAAAAAACAATTGACCTGAAAACGACACAAGGAGAGATAAATTAAAAATCATTGGGTTCCCTGAAAACCATGACTTTTAGAAAAAAGTCTGTACACTATATAATCTATAGGATTATAATATAATATAAGCTATTATATAATATAATTACATATATTACATAATATAATACATTATATAAGCTATTATAAGATATAATAAAATTATATATTATATTTAATATAATCATATATTATATTATATATATGTAATAATATATAAAATTAAGGCTTAACATTGCACTAGGACTTTTGGGGCATGCTGTATTTCAAGAAGGCATAAGTGAAAATTGGCCAGATCTAATAGAATTGGAGAACAAAGTAAAGATAGAAAAAATCTGCCAATCACTTCCTAAAAGAAACCTAAAAAGGAAAAGTCCAGGAATGTCACAGTCAATATCCACAGCTCCAACATCAACAACCAAAAAATAATGCAGGGATCCAGAAGGAGTTCACCTATCAAAGAACTACAAGCAGAATCACACAAGACCTGGCAATTTCTACTAGAAATGAGAGAAAATATTGGAATACAATTTTCCAAAAGGGAAATGATGTAGTCTTACAATCAAGAATAACTTAACCCTACAAAAATGAATAGAATTTTATGGGGTCTGAGTGGTGGGTGGTGGGGAGGGAGACCTTTCATGAAATAGAGGATTTTCAAGCAGTTCTCATGAAAAGACTGAAGCTGAGTAGGAACTTTGAAATACACATATGAGAATGCAGAGAAATCTGGAAAAGTAAACTTGTTGGAATAAATGCTTGAGTCTGTAGGATGATACAGTACTAATTTCCTAATGGGAGAGAAGAAACAAGTGTTCCTTTAGAACCTTAATGTTTTCAAAGGGTTTGGAAGATATTAAATAAGGAAAACAGAGGACAGAGAACAAGGTATTAATCAGTTCTGTTATTAGAGTGTGGAGAGGGCAAGGAGAAAGAATTAAAGGAACACGATAGTTTAGAAAGGAGAAATAAGGGGGTAGAGCTGTCTATTTTTCATAATTGAGGTGCACACATGAATTTCACTACTATCTGAACCAGACAAAGGAGTATATACATGTACAGTTTGGTGTAGAAATATATCAAAATCCTAGGTTGTATGAATTGATGCAGGTGAAGTGAAAGGAACCAGAACACCACCCAAAAGACAGCTTTGAAAGCCTTAAAACAATGATCAATGTTGTGACAAAGCGTATCTCCAAATCACAATGGAGCATGTTATCTACTTTCTGAGAGAGGGGTGATGGCCTCAAAGAACAAAGAGATACATAGTTTTTGGGGACATGTCCACTGTCTGAATTTGTTTTACTTGAAGATGCTTATCTGTTGCAACATCCCCCCCTTCCATTTTTAATTGGGTGGAAGAGAGGGGTGTGATGGAGAGGTAGCAATGGCTAGAAGTTACAAAGATGCTAATTTAGTTTTCATATAAGGAAACATTTCCCAACAATTAGAAGCATACAAAAGTGGAATGAGTCCCTCCTAGCTAGAGGCCTTCAAGCAAAGGCTGGTTGATCTCTTGTCTGGTATTGTCTGCTATAATCCAGGGAATTATTTTTCAGTTATGAATTGTACTGTATGTTATCTGATAGAGTCCCTTCCAATTCAACCCCCATGCTTATAAAAGGCAGAGTGAGAGAGAGAGGAAGGCATCACAGAGATAGAGTCAGACTCACATAGAGAGGCACATAGATACAGCTACAGAGAAAGAAACACAGGTACACAGACAGATAGAAATACATTCAGAGAAATACACATTCGCATAGAGAAACTGAGAAAATATGCAGAGACCAACACACACAAACGCAAACATATACACAATGAGAAAAAGAGAAACTAGACAGGCACAGAGACAGAGAAATAGAGACAGAGAATCAGAGACAGGAACAGGGGCAGGGACTAGTAAGTACCCATAGAAGGAGAGAGAGACAGAAAGGCATGCGTGGAGACCTGCACACGGAGGAATAGATACTGATACAGAGAGACCAAAGAAAACCACTGAAGGAGACGTATTGCTGCAGACGAGATAAAGCAGCCGAAACACAACCACAGTGATGCGGGCAGAGAAATATGGGGGGAAAGACAATCAAACAGGGCAGAGCAGACGGGGAGGGAAGGGGAAGAGAAGGACGTAAGAGCAAGAAAAGAGACAGCTTCAGAGAGGGCCCCTGGATAGTCATCTGCCCTTCCTTCATTGTCAAACAGCAGAAGGCGATGACATCAGCTGTCATGTGCGTCTAGGTCGCGGCAGTCCGAACCGCCAGAAATATTCCCACCTCCAGGTGTGAGAGACCCACCCCCCAGCCCCCACCCTGTGCCAATAGTGAGAGCATCCCAGAACATCTTCCCACACCGCCAGCACCAGCACCAGCACCAGCACCAGCAATAAAAGCGGGAGGGGCAGGGAGAAGGGGCAGTTGGCCTGCCTCACCCCACTCTGGGATACCCGCTGCGTTGGGCAGAGCTGGACCAGGCCAGGCCAGCTCCCTGCTGGAAGTCAGCCAATTCTGGCCAGACGTACGCTGCGGGCGGGGCGGGGGGTGGGGCCACGAGCCATAGCTCCTCCTCGCAGCCTCGCCCAGACCGGGCCCCTGCCAAACACAGCCACATGTGTCAGATTCCTCCCGGACCCATCCCGGCCCGGCGCCGCCGGGATCTGGGTCGGCTCAGACTCCCCAGCGCGCGGCGAGCCTGGGGCTGGGGCTGCAGCAGCGAGCCTCCCTCCCCTGCGCCCACCCAGCGCCCAGGTCCCAGGCATTCCTCCCCCACCCAGGATGAGCCCTCACCTGGCTGAACGAGCTCACCTCATTTTTCCCGGAGAGCCAGCTGCGTGTCGCCTGGAGGTGCTGGTGGGGGCGTCCCCGCTGGCAGCTGCAGCTGCGGGGGGCTGGGGGGAGGAGGGATGAAAACCTGTTCTGATGGGGGGCTTTAGTCAGGGAGCCGGCCCCAAGCGTAGTGGTGGCGGCGACTCAGCTTTTGGCTGGATTTGCGAGGACGCTGATGGCTCATCGCGGGCGCGGGTGGCGTGGGGGCGGGGGTCCTTTGGCTGATTTGGGGCTGGGGGAGGGACCCCGGGCTGCTAGCTGCGGCCACGGGTTCCAGCAGCTGACAGTCCTGGCCCAGTTCCTGCCATTTTCCTGTGAACGCGCGCGTGGGTGTCCCCTCCCCACTCCCCTCCCCCCCGCCTCGCGGGGCTCTGAGCAGCACGCTCCCCTGGCTTCACGGGGGGATGGGGGGAGACTCCCTAGGGCAGAAGAGCATACAGAAACCACTCCGCGAGTCGGAACCTGGGGAGAGGGAGGAGGGTTGAAGGGGAGGAGCCCCCAGAACAGAGAGCTAAAGGTCATGGAGAAGGCCAGGGAAGAAAGTGGGGCACACACAGAGTCCCAGGACGCATGGTTCTACCGGAGTTAGGCTAAAGGATGCTTTAAAGGCCAGATAGGTAAGTAGGGGCCGAGGAGCTCAATCTACTCTGCTCCCCAGATGTACAGAGCCCAGGTAATGAGTGCAATAAATGTATTCAAGAACATCAACAGTTTGGAATCAAAATGTGAGGACGGGAAGAAAGCTGGAAGCTGGAAGGGACACAATGTCAAGGATAGAAGAGACCTTATAGACCATCTATCTGCTCCGCTGATCTCCAAACTTTTTTGATCACTCACCTTATCAGTAAAAAGTTTTTGAGAATGCACCTCAATATATGTATATTTGTTTGTAACATATACATGCACTACTGTACTAATATGTATAATCTAAAGAACAAAATATAAATATTAAAAGTATCTGGTAAATATGAGATAAACAATGTTTTAAAATTTATTATTTTTTTATTAATGGTATAAACATTTCTTTTTTTTTCTTCTCACTAAAAAAACCAAACCAACCGAAGAAAGGCAAAAATATGGTCCCTGCCCTCAAGGAGCTCACATTTTGACTGGGGAGAGAATATGCAATGTGAATGGGAGTTATCTCAGAGGGACAGCAATAGCAGTGGATGACTGGAAAATGTTTTGCTTGCAGAAAGTGGGATTTCAACTGAATCTTTAGGGAAGCCAGGGAAGCTTGGTGGAGATGAAGAGGAAGAGCATTCCAGGTATGAAGGACAGTCAGTGAAAAGGAGACTTGGGATTTAGAGGAACAGCAGGGAAGCCAGAGTCACTGGATCAGGGAGTAAATGGAGGAGAGAAAAATTTAAGAAGATTGGAAAGGAGGCAGCAAGGTTTTGAGGACTTTAAATGTCAAATAGGGGACTTTGTATTTAATCCTGGAGGCAATAGAGAGCCATTGAGTTTAATGAATGGGGGTGTGCTTTAGGAAGATCATTTTGACAGCCGAGTGGAGGATGGACTGCACTGGGGAGAGATCTGAGGCAGAGAGAACATACAGAAAGTTATTGTAGTAGTCCAGGTGTGAGGTGACAAGAGCTTGCACCAGGATGGTGGCAGTGTCAGAGGAGGCAAAGAGCCTACATGAGAGATATGTCAAAGAGGGATTGAGTGTGATGACATTGAGGTTGAGAGCTTGTATGACTGGGGGATGGTGGTGCTCTTGAGGGTAACAGGAAAGTTAAGAAGAGGTTAGGACTTGGGGAGGAACAGGGATCCAGCTGGGTGTTGGACATGTTGAGTTTTAGATGGTTATGAGACATCTAGTTGTCCATGGAGATGCAAGACTGTATATCAAGAGAGATGGCATGGTCAAGGAGGTGCAGGCAGCATGGTTGTAAATGTCTGTAAAGTGACTTGGAGGCCTGGTTCTGGGCAAGATAAGGGGAAAGCTTATCTATTAAATGGGTGTTGATTGATTTATTGTTCATGTATCCCCTATAATTTCCTGAGATTAAGATGTTTCATGAATGGGAAATGACCATGGAGCTGGCTATGAAAAAAAGTGAAGTCTAGGGATTGTGGACTATTGCTTATCACTCTTAGTAAAGTGCAAAGGGAATTGGAGTAGGTCTTCATTAAGTAAGAAGACCTAGAGGCACATAAGTTAACTTGGTGTATATAAGGACTTTTTTCTTATTGATGGCTTCCTTGAGGATGTCATGGAGTTTGGTTCAAAGGGTATGGACATTTTAGTCATTCTATTTGCATAATTCCAAATTGCTTTTCAAAATGGTTGTAACATTTCATGACTCCACCAAAAATGCATTGTGTGCCTATCATTCCACAACTCCTCCAACATTGACTCTTGCCTTTTTTTGTTGTTGTTGTCAATTTTGCCAATTTGCAGAATGTGAGATGAAATCATAGGGTGATTTGTAGCATGATCTTTAATATTTGTCACGTTTCCATTTAGAATGTTTTGTGGAATATGGTATTAAGCGTTCATCTAAGCCTAATTTCTCCCATACTCCTTTCTAGTCTTCCCAGAAGTTTTTCTTAATCAAATAAGGATTTTTTCCCCTAGGTAATAGTTTGAGGTCTGGAAGTGCTATTACTGCTTCACCCCTACTTCTCATCATTTCCCTTGATATTATAGATTTTTTGTTTTTCCAAATGAATGTTATCATTTTATCAAGTTTTATAAAGTATTCCTGTGGTAATTTGATTGGTACAGAATTAAAAATGTGTATTAATTTTGGTAGTATTGTCATTTTTATTATATCGGCATGGCCTAGTCATGAGCACTGAATATTTCTTCAGCTATCTAAACTCAGCAAAACTAACCAATATATTGAAAATGGCTGATATTGTACATATATATTTCCCTATGTCTGCAAAAGAAAGCAGAGATATCTTTTCATAGATCTTTTTTGAGATCCAAGATTTGTCATTATACTTTCACAGGACTGTTTCACTTGTCTTGCTATTGTCCTATTTTTTTTTTCAATGTGCAACAAAATCCTTTGTTAGCTTTAGTTCAGATTCAGTTGTCAGATTCAGAACCTGGCAATTTCAAAGCTAAATATTAAGACATGAAAGGGCTATGTGTACAAAACAATACAATCATTGCTTTCATAATAAGTTCAACAATTAACAATCACCCTTAAGTCAGCACCAGATGAAAGTAGATTCCTTCTGGATGTTGGAGTCAGATAGAGAGTAATCATCTTCCATCTGCCTATCTGCAAATATGAGTCTTTGCTTATTAGGAGGAATGCCATTTCCTCTCTGGATTTGCCCTTCACATTCACAATGATATTACTAGTGTCTACCTCTAAAAAGATAGTTTTGCCTGCCAGGGTCTTCATAAAGGTCTTCATGGTGACCTCTTTTCAAAAATGCTAGGACCTGAGGCTGCTCTGCCACCAAACACTCTGAGAAGCACACTCCACTAGTATTACGTTGAATCATCCGCTCTTTCCATATACACTGTGGCAGTCATTATGTATATTGTTCTTCTAATTGTTCTTATTTCATTTTCCATCAGTTCGTGTAAGTCTCTTGGTTTTTTTCTGTACTCATCATATTAATTATTTCTTATGGCATCTTGCGATTTCATTAGATTCACATAACATGTTTAGCCATTCCTCAATCAGTTGGTATCTACTTTGTTTCTACAAAAAAGTTTTGCTATAAATATTTTTGGGTATGTGGTACCTTTAAATACACACACACACACACACATACACACACACACATATATACATATACATACACACACATATATGGGGCACCCTAGATGAAAGTTTCAGAAGGGAATGGGTCGGCTTTTTCAAATTCTGTTCTATCATAGTCCACATCTTTAACAATCACGTTTGACTGAAAAGAGTAAAAAATACAAAATCCCACTGCTTATTTTTTGTTGACTTAAAAAGACATTGAGATTCCCTGGGAGTTGTAACAAAAGAAATAACTTTATTAGATGATCATTAGACCATTAATGTTATGCAAGGAATACATAAAAATGGGATACATCCACTAAAGATATTTGCCACCATCATGGAAGATGCTCAACACATAGTCCAATGGGAAGGATTCCCCATAGATGGGGAGGTCATACAGATATGCCTATTTATAGATGGTATCCTGCTCATTGCACCAAGCACTGGAACACTGAAGAGCTTCTTAAATAAGAGGAATAATTACTCAAAATAGTTTTGCTGAATTACCCAAATAGGAAAAAAAGCAAGTGGATGAAGAATGACTGTTATCAAGATTATAATACCCAGCTGAGTGGACAATCCATAGAATTGGTTCATCAGTAAACATTCCTTGAAGAGCTCCCTCGCTTAAATCCAATTCACTTATGAGTCATGGCAACATCTTCCTGATGTCATGGTCCTCTTCAAAAACACAGTCTTGAAGAGACATTGCAAATGGACAGTGAACTGAAGACATAACTAAATAGAATGGATCAACTTTGAGAACTTGTGTAGTCATTTTAAGTACTCCAGGCTTCTCCCTGGAACAAAGGCTTATCTTTTAAACATCAATATTTTTTCATTGATGCTATGTGGCTTTGAGTCATAGACCACCAGAACTTACAAATAATTGAAAGTTCATGGTTGCTGCAAGGGCAATGGAGAAGCTCATGGTGGTAATTATTAGGCTAAAACATATAACTAAAGAGAAGTTGCATATGAAAAGTAACCCATGTATGTGGACTAGAAAAAGAGCTGGATCAGTCTTGTATCAAGAGTGAGAGGATACCCTGTGAACAGACTGAGTGTTTCAGTATTATTCACATTTTGTCAAGACATTTAGAAGGAGCACTTAAGCAAATTGATTGAAGCCCTCATGGAGGTTCTATACGAGAACGTGGACAAGAAATGCAAGAATGAGGGTTGTGATTTGTGCTTATTGGAGGAAGTAGCCACATCAATGAGGTCACAAATATGTGAAACTATTGGAGGAAGTTTTCTTCTGGATTCTTTATTTTTGTTTACATTCATTTTCCCCTGTTTTCTATTTTTTTACTCTCTTCTTTCTCTGCCTAGTTGAATGATTTGAAACCCTCCATCCCTGCCTTTCCTCCAGTCTCTTACTTTGTTACATTTTTTTCTTTTCCCAATACATTTTCCTTTGCTTTGCCCTTTTCATCATTTATCTTCTGTTTGTCAATTCTGAATGTTATTTTCTGTTTTATGGGCTATATTCTTCATCCCTCATGGAGATAAAGCTTCTGGATTACCAGTTTTGAGTTCTCTTCTGTTATTGTATTTATAAATCATATGCCTATTCTCCCTGTTTTCCTCTGTGCATTACTCTTAGAAATATCAGTTCATGAAGGAAGTAATGTTGGATGGAAGCAGTGTTGTATAGTATCTCAAGTTATGAAATCCAGTTTTAACTCCTGCCCTTATGTAGCGTAAAAGGAAGAATATGTCATTCCTAAGGTCATATTAACCTATCTGATTCTAAGTCATTCTCTCCCCCACCACACACATCTTACCATTATGGGTGCTAGGTACTCTTGGGGAGTAATATATCTCTTCTCCTGAGGTGGGATTTGGTCTAGGGTGGTATAACTCTTTCTCAGAAAAGATGTTTTTCTAATGTGCAAATTACACTCGTGCAAAACTTATTAGAAGTTCAGTCTCTTATTGCAGACATATGTCTTTCCAAAGAGAAAGTTCCTTACAGGTATTCTTTCCTTTCCCCTTCTGGAGTGACTCCCACTTCCCCTTTTCTAATCCTTCAACTCCCTTTCTTTTATTCTATTCTCCTACAGATGCACTTCCATTTTTTTTTTGGAGACCAAAAGGAATTATCCCCTCATTGTTAGCCTAAAGACTTGGTAGGGGTGCACCCATTGTTCTCCTGTCATTTATCCCTCATTTCCTCTCCTAATTTGTATAATTTCCTACTTTCTTATTCCCTCCAATACAAGCTATTGATTTAATTATAGGGGCTCAGGAACTTTAGCCCATATTATTAATTCAACTTTTTCCCTTTGCCTAATTATGTAAGTTCGCCTTAAATATTACCTCAGATATGTATTAGCTGTTTGACCCTTGATAATTTCCATTTACATTCTCTTCAATCCAGTGACACTGGCCCCTTTGCTGTTCTTCACACAAGACACTCCATCTCCCCAATCTGGGCATTTTCAATGACTGTTCCCCATGCTTAGAACTCTCCCTCTCATTTCCACTTTCTAGCCTCCTTCAAGTCTTAGCTAACATCCTATCTTCTGGAAGAAGCCTTTGCTCTGTGATTAATTTCAGTTTATTCTGTATGTATGTACATATATATGTATATGTGTGTGAATATATCTATATTTATATCTATATCTATTTGTTTGCATGTCATCTCCTCCTTAGCCTGTGAGATCCTTGAGAACATGGATTGCTTTTTACTTTTCTTTGTATCCTGTGCTTAGCATAATGCTTGGTTAGATGCTCAATAAATGCTGGTTGGCCTGACCAATTGAATGTATTTACATTGCTTGTATTTTTTTTTTTTTGGAGTGTTTGCAAGTCAAATATCTCATCTCTTTTTCCCCCTAGGAATGGCTCACATACTTCTCTTTTGTTGAAACTCCATCTTTTTTCATTGATTAGGTTCAAGTTTGCAAGGATATATTCTTTTGGGGTCACAGCCTGAGCTCTTTTGCTTTTGGGAATATGCTATTGTATTCTTTCTTGAAATTTCACATTAATGCAGAATCCTGTGTTAATTGAAATCTTCTTCCTCTCCTTCTATTGTCTTGTCTTCATAATTGAGGTTATTCAAGATTCTTGCAAAAATTTTTTAATTGAAATTGTGAATTTTGATAATTATATGCCTTGAAATTTGAAGTGTGTGTGTATTTTTTTTTCCTGGCAGTGATATGTGTAATCAGTTAATCACTGCTTTGTTTGTATTCAGAAGTTCTGGACAGTCTTGCTTTTGCTTGCAGTATACCAGTCAGGATTTTTTATTTGTCCTGCTTTTCTGGGAGACCGATGATTCTTAAGTTATCTCTGTACTTTCTGTCTTCATAGTGAGTCACTTTGGCTTGTATGGAATTCTTGTTTTCTTTTGTTTGTCTTCTGAAAAATTTCACATCTACTTTAATATTTTTGTGTTTAAAATCCATTATCCTCTCAGAACTTTTTTGAAATACATTTCATCATATATTTCCTCCCTATTCTACTGTTTTAAAATTCTGCATCAAGCCCTGATTTTTCACTTAAATTCATTCCTATTTTTTAAAAAATTCATTACTCTTTTGAAGCATTCTAGAGTTTCTTGTTCCATGACCTCTGGGTTTTAAGTTACAATACTTGTTCAATGTGACCTGGCTTCTTCCTGAAGTATGACTCCTTTTTTCCTCTTCCCTCTCCTCCTCTTTTTTCTTTCTCTTTTTTTCCCTATTGTTTATCTGCTTATGAACATGGTTTTTATTCAGGCTCCTTTTTGAACTTTTAGCCTTTCTCCTGAATTCTCAGTTACTTCTTGCCTCTGGGTTCTTTTCTCACTAGATGGTTTCTCCCCTTTACATTGCTGCACAGACCCCCAACACCGAGCAACTAGGACTCTAGCTTCTCCCAATTAGGGACATAAGGATTGATTTGGATGGGTCCCTACTCCTAGTAACCTGGGGGATGTGGGAGAGGGGATTAACCTTAGCTTCATTTCCAGTACTTCTCCCTTTAGCCTGTTGACATGGGCACAGGCCTTATCTGCCCACATCTTGCATTTATTCTTTCCTTTCCCTGGTCCAGAAAATCATCATCTGCTGATTCTTATGGCATTAGGAGGAGTTAAGGGTAAATCACAGCCACGGAGGAATCTCTATTGTTGGACCCTGAGACATGCTGGTCTTCTTGCAACCTTTGAATCTAAGGCATGCAATGAGTTGGGAGTTAGAGTTCTAGCAATTAAATTCTCCAGCATTATTTCATTTTTTAAAAACCTTGTAGAAAATTTTATTTTGTATAAACAGTAAAATAAATAATAAATTGATGGCTCCATCATCTCATCCCTTTCTCATTTTTAGTTCTGCATAGTTTTTTTTGGGGGGGGTAGGCAATGGGGTTAAGTGACTTGCCCAGGGTCACACAGCTAGTAAATGTTATGTGTCTGAGGCTGGATTTGAACTCAGCCCTGAATCCAGGGCTGTTGCTCTATCCACTGTGCCACCTAGCTGCCCCTCTGCATGCTTTTTAAATCTGTTTCTAGTTGAGCTAATTTTTGGGCTTGTTTTTCTGATTCTTCTTCATTTCCATCACTGTTTCCTAGTAAAATGAGTTTGCTTTTAATTGAACGTATTATTTTGTTGGTATTCTCTAAGGGCATTTCTAATCTGTTGAGTTTCATCATCATCTTTTGCGAGATTCTTTAATCCCATTCCATTCCCTCTTCATTTCATCTAGTGATCTTTTTGCTAATTTCATTCGTTTCTTGATTTGATGACTTTACTACGTGGCTTGAAAAAAAATTTTAGCTTTAATTTTCATGCTACTAGTAGTATAATTTCAGTATCTTTTCCCCCCTGGTGTTTCTTCCTTTGCTTCTTTCCCCTTTCCCCCCCATTATTTCTTAAAATGTTTCTTTTTCCTCAAAAATTTTTTTTGGAAAATTTCTTGTAGCTTTGCTTCTCTTGGGAATTTATATAACTTTATGAGTGGGATTTTGTCAAAATAAGTTCCTTCCAATCTCTTACTGCTCCAACTTCCCAGAATCTTCCTATGAAATATTTATTGTTTCTGTCCCTCCTCTCTATTCTCACCATCACCACCACCACCTCAGTTCAGTCCTTCTTTACCTTTTGTTTGGACCATTGCAATAGCCTATCCATGAGTCTTCCCATATCTATTTTCTCTCCTCTTTACTTCATGCTTCTTTCTGACACCAGACTAATCTATGCACACTTAGTCTTGCCATTCCCTTACTCTTCAGTCTTTCCCTTTTGCCTAATGAACATATTCAAGCTCCATAATGTAAAGTTCAAGGTCTTCCATAACCTAGCACTGTAGTATGACAATGGATAGAGTATTGGACCCAGAGTTCAGAAAGATCTGGGTTCAAATATTGCTTCAAACTAGCTGTGTAATTGTGGCTAAGTTACAGGAACTCTCTAGACCTTAGTTTCCTTAGTTATAGAAAGGGGGGTTTCTCTTTCAGTTCTAAATCTATGTTCTCACTTCTTTGTAGTTTTACTTTGTATAACTTTCCTGCATATATGAAGGCCTGAGAATTGAAACCAATCTCCAACCTCATGAAATCCAATAAGTGTTCATAATACCCGAAGCACAGCACATGATCCATGTGAATAGAAGATTTCCAACAATCTATGTATGAAAACTGACATTATGAAGGTGATGGATGACTTCAGAATTTAATCAACTGTAATTTATGCACTACCATTTTAAGAACTAAAGGATTTCAGTAATTACTAGGAAGGCTTGAATAAGTTTATTTTCCTTTAAGCCATCTAGAGGATGAGAAAGTCACTTTTAGTTTCCTGGATCATAGATAATTTATTTGCATAAATAGACAGATAGTAAAGATACGAACAAACTAATTCCATTTTGATGCATGATGTTTATTGATGACCTGTACTTTCAATATAGCAGGCCAGAGATGTAATAATAAAAAATGCTTCCAAATGTATTTATTTTCTTGTGTTTCATCAATTGCTCTAAAAAACCAGTGCTGGAGAGATCAAAGAATTCAACACATTTACTTGTCTGGAACAAGCAAAAATTTTAATATTATTTTTTAAGAGTCTGCTAATTACTTTTCTATTTTAAAATCTTAGATACATTCCCCAATGTAAACAATAAATTTCAATCTGTGTCACACAATCAAAATTGATAAGGCCTTCTTGACAATTTATGCCAACTCCATTATTACGTCATTGCAAACCACAATCTTTTTTCATACTATAAATATCCACCCATGCAGAAAAGACAGGGACCAGAAGTTGCACATTAATATTTCATGTAGCCTTTCAAGATTTCCATTTTCCTCTATAGCTTTATGATACACTTAAAAAGAGATCCTTTTCACTTGATCTACTTGGTCTTAAAATACAAATATACAATATAAGCATAAAAAAGTAGAGCCTAGCCTTAGCCATTTATCATGAATTGCTAAAGACCTATGCAAGTACAATGCCATTTCACGCCAATTAATACACAGATTATGGTAGTTACATGTCTCAACCATTAATGGGCGGTGGTCGGTTACACAGAACATATGATTTATATGCATGTTAAAAGGTTGGCTTTAGTTTGGTTCGGCAGTACAATTTATAGGAATCAGTTATATACTTGCATACCCTGCTGATATATTTAAATTAATTTGGAATAGAATTTGCTTAACAAAAAAGGGAAACGATCCCATCATCTCTTCCTCTCCTCCCAACCCAGGAGACTTTAATGCCATACCTTAAAGAATGCAACCAAATGAAAGTAAATACAGGTATAGCACAAATAATGTCACCCCAAGGTCAATGTTTCACAATGTTTCACCATTAGTACATTATAACAAAACCCCACCATAATGTCACAAAACTATTGCAACATGGCACCTCTGCCCCATTGTGGATTATTTCTATGCAACCCATTCCCTGTGTAATGTTTTGCCTAGTGTCCTGTTTTGGAGGAACCACTTAATTCTATTCTGTGTGGTATGCCTGCATTCAACTGTACTAGTCAGTCACTTCGTAACTTCTAAGTTGGCTTATTCTTTACAAACAAGTTAATCAACAACAGCCACAATTCAATACCTCAATATTACCATAAATATTTGAAACAGGCAGATCTATGTAGTGTAGATGGTGAATTAGTAAAGAACATATACACATTTATATAGATATACTATTTTAAAAGGCATTCTGTGACCATTTTTGTAGAATATAGAAAAGTTACTAAGTATTTACCAGTTACTTTTGCTGTTATCACTGTATTGTAAACTGTGGAGTCATTTTTATATTAACTTTGTATTGTTTTATATATCATACAACAAAAAGAAGAAATAGAAATTGTTTTCCCCAAAGTGACACATATCGACTCACTAAGCTAAGGTAACTGGCAGAGGGCAAAATTTTCCTGAGGTTTTTAAGATTTTTAAAAAACAAAACAAAACAAAAAAATCACAGTGACCAAGCTCAACTGCACATAGGGATCTTCAATATGCAGCCTACACAGGACGTCTTTACATGGTTACCAATGTGTATTAGTGCTAAAGTCCATGCTAAATGACTCGCCACTGCATAATACTTGTATCTTTTCCTCCTGTGGAGATGAGATGGCTGTCTTCATACAGAAAATCTACATTAGTTACATGACTACTGTGTCCACCATATACATGGCTGGGAGCCTACAAAGCAATAGGAAAGTGAAATATTATTTGTAAAACATTTATAATCGGGAATGTGTCAGTTTAATTCAAACATTTATTAGGAAGTGCGCCCTGCTTTGTCTACAGAGCACTAGAAAACAGTCATATTTGTTCTCAGAACAACTATACTGTTTATAACATAATGATGAGATCACAAATTTGGAGCAGGAAGGCACCTCAGAGGCCATCATACTACATTATTTTTTGAGGCAATTGGGGTTAAGTGACTTGTTCAGAGTCATATAGCTAGTAAGCGTCAAGTGTCTGAGGCTGAATTTAAACTCAGGTCCTCCTGACTCCAGGGCTGGTGCTCTATCGACTGTGCCACCTAGCTGCCCCCCCTTTTTTTTACATTTTATGGAGGAAATTGAGGTTCACAGAGATAAAGTGATTTGCCCAAGGTCACAAAGTAGTCTGTCAGTCAATAAATATTTATTAAGCACCTCTTATGTGACAGGGACTCTGCTAAATGCTAGGGAAATAAAGAAAGGCAAATGTCAGTCTCAGCTGTTAAAGAGCTCAGTCTACTGGGGGAGAAAAACATGAAAACAACTATTTACAAAAAGACATACACCGGATAAGCTGGAGCTCTAAATTCAGGGGCATTGGTAAAAGCTTCTCTAGAAGATAAGCAGAAGAGGCAGAATTCAAACTCAAGTCCTCTGACTCCAAATCCAGTCCTCTTTCCACTATACTATGATATTCCATCAATCAATTATTATAAAGTATAAACTCAGAGCTGGAAGAGACCTTAGAAGTCATCTAGTCTAAAACCTATTAAATGAGATAATATTTCAAAGTGCTTAACCCAGTGCCTGGCACGTTGTAGGCACTTAATCAATGCCTGTTCCCTTCTCAATCTTTTCTCCATTTCCTTATTTGTAAAACGGAGATAATAACATTTGTACTCTCTATCTCACAGGGTCATAAACCTTAAACTGCTATTTAAGACTAGGGCTTTCATCTCTCTTCAATTTGCAAAAATTCCAATTCCAATTCCATGTAAAGGATATTTCTTAAGTGTTCCTATGTATAAGGTATTAGGCATATAAAGACATAAAAATGGAAACAATCCCAACTCAGTTTACATTTTGTAACATACACAGTGATTGTTTTTATGAATAATAATGACAGTGATGACAACATTAAGCACAATCTTTCTTGTTCATTCTAATGCTTTGTGGTTTTTGTAGGGGCAGGATGTATGGATTGTTTTAGCAAACTGGAGATTTTCTACTCTGGGTCATCCTTGAATTTAGGCAGAATCATTGCCAAATTCTGGCAGATCGTTGCCTAGACAAGACTCTAAAACATGCAGAGAGATTCTACAGTAAGGGAGGGTCAAAAACCCAAATAAGGGACAAACCCCAAAAAGTCCTAAGCTATCAATCCTTCCCTATTTGCTGGATAATTATTGAATTTCTCCTGAAGAATACTTCTAAAGATGAGATTAATGTGGTTATTAAAGCAACACCTTACCCTGAACTGTGAACAGGGATAAGAGAAGAGATGTACTTTGCCAAAGTCATCACCAGTTGATAAAAGTTTTTTCTTGTGGGACCTACAAACAGCATTGATATCTGTTCCATCTGAACCTTCTGGCCACACTCCTGAAATAGAGCAGAGTTTTGACATATTTTATATACTTACTCTTTTGTGTCATTAAAACTAACATTTCTTTAATACCACCAAAAATACAGTCATTCTGCCTTGGATCTAGGGCTTCAGAAGGCAAATGCCACCCCACCCTCTACTCCTATTTTCATCTTTCCATATTAGCCTATTTTCAACAAATCATGGAGGGATAGGGTTCTTAACATCAAACAAGAAATAAAAGCTACTTGGAACCATAGGAGTCAGGGGACATATCATAACCTCTTTCCTGTGACAACTTTGGGTTCACATTTGCCACACAGGGTGGAAAAAAGTTTCACATTTGATGCTCTTTCTTTTCCCCTAAGGATTTAATTCCAAGCAACCTTTAGGCTTTAGGTTCCCCACCCTTACTTTATGACTTAATAGCTATAGGTAAATCTTTCTAAGTGACTCAAGACTTTTTTATTCATTTTGGTTTGGAAGGCAGATTTTAGATCATAGAATCTGGAAGTGACCTTAGAGATGATATAGTTCAACCTACTTATTTTACAGATAAAGAAACTGATATTCAAGAAGGAAAATGATGGATCTGAGGTCATACAGCCAGTTAAGTAGCAGAATGGGAGCAGGGGAGACTAAACCTCGTTCTCATGGTTGTGAGCTACAGTGGGAAGAGCACTGGACTTAGAAAACCGTAATATCTAGGTTAAGTTCCAGTTTTTGTTACTCAGTAGCTCTGTGTGACCATGGGCAAGTCACTTCCTCTCTATGGGTCCCAGGTTCTTCATATGTAGACTGTAAACTCCTTAAGGGAAGGCACTATCTTTGTATTTGTATCCCTAGTTACTAGCACAATGTCTGCCACTTAATAAATCCTTGTTGATTAATTATATAAATTGAGGATAATAATAATCCCTGATATGCTTATCTCCCAGGATTCCTGGGCAGATCAAATGAGCAAATGAAAAGTGAAAGCATTTAATAATTACAAAGTGATACATAAATGATTAATATTTTCCCTCTCTACATCACTGTAATATATTTATATAATTTTTACTATACTTGCAAGCATATCACATCAGAAAGAACTAAATCTGAATAATTGAAACAACATATTCATATTGTGCTTTTTACAATGTACATTGGACCCTCACAGCATTCTTATAGGACAGACAAGAACTTTCATCTCCAATTTGCAAAGATTTCTATTCAGTTCAGTAAAATATGCATTTATTAAGTTCCTACCATGTACAAGGCCCTGAGGATAAAAAGACACAAAAAAGGAAACAGTCATTCCATTAACACATTCTACAACTTGTGCATAGGTAAGCAAATAAAGATACTTTGAGGAAAGAAGAGCACTGCTCTCTGGATTTTTGAGGAGATGGCACTCAAGCTCAAGCCTTTCTAAGAAGCAGAAATGAGCAAGAAGGGAAAGAGAGAGGGATAGCAAACAAGCTAATTTGGATAGAAGATAGTGAATGTGAAGAGAGATCATATGGAATAAGTTTAGAAAGGTAAGTTAGATCCAGTTTGAGGAGAGCTTTAAATACTAGGCTGAGGAATTTGAAATTTATTAAAAAGGAAATAGGAAGCTACTTAAAATTTTTGAGCAGTGGAGTGATATGGTCAGATTTGTGCTTTAAGAAGATTAACTTGGCATCTCTGTGGAGGGTAGACTGGAGAGTGAAAGGATGAAAAAATACCAAACAGGAGGCTTTTATAATAGTCCAGGTGAGACAGCTAGAATTAGGTTGCTTACCAGTAGGAACAGATTAAAAAGGGTAAAGATGTGAGCTATATTGTGACAGTAAAATAAAAAAAGACCTGGCAACCTGCATATTGGGGATGAGGGAGGTTGCAAATCTGGGAAACTGGAGGAATGTTGGCACTCTCACCGATCTAGATAAGTTTAGAGATGCAGGTTTGTTTAGAATGGGTGGGAGATGAAGAATTAGATTTTAGATGTGTATTTGCAATGTCCTGGTCTATAAAGCCGGTGGTGATTTCAGGCTACAAAGATTAGGACGTGAACTCTCTCTCTTGCTCGCCACTCCCCCCTCACCCCATCTCTATTGTGTATACATACATGCATATATATATATATATAGATAGATATAGATATGTATATGTATATATGTATACAAAATCTACAAATAACATTCATACATTATATTTGGGAGTCATCTGCATAGAGATGATAATTAAACCCATATAGCTGATGAGATGAATGAATAAATGAATAAAAAAGTATTTACTAAGTCCCTACTACGTGCTAGGGACTATGCTTGCTGCTAAGATTACAGTTAGAGAAGTAAGACAACCCCTGCCCTTAAGGGGCTTACATTCTAATGGGAGAGACAACACATACATGGTAGTCAGAGGAGGAAGCTATGGCATTACAAGGACTATGAATGGAAGCACACCCTTTCAAGGAACAGTGGTAATATGGGTTTGATAACCCACCACGTGGCTAGATGTGAAAGGGGCCATCAACATGTACACTGAAGTTCCTGAATACAAGGGAAAGGGTTGGGGTGGAGAGGAAGACTATGAAAAAGAGTGACTTAGAGAATAATAAGTTACCACAAGGATCTGAATAGGATGGTACAAATAGAGTGAACCTCAAAAAATAGTTTGCTGAGTGATGGGGCAAAAGGGATAACTTAGAAAAAAGCAATAAGATCAAGGAGTACACTTTTTTATCATCTGGCCCACTGTATTGGGGACTAAGAAAGAAAGATTTACTACATTAAAGAATAGCCAGAAATATATAGGGGGTCATCTTCTATGGATGTGAAAAGACAGAAGCCTGTGAGAAGAAGAGGTCTAGAATGAGACGTAATTTGTTAGCAACAGAACCAGGGTTTTGGAGAGTTCAAAGGAAGGCAATGGTAGCAAAGAACAAGGACTCGGGAGGGGTGAGATGGATGAGTTGAGAGACAAGAAACTGGCAGCATGAGAAAGGTTTTTTTGTACTTAGAATCACAAGGATTGGGGGGAGGAGGTTGGAGGAAGAACCAGTTTACTGGGGCCATCCTTCAGTGTACTATAATGAGAGAGGCTAAGGGTCAGTTTGTTGTTCTCTTTCCAATAATCAAGGAAGAAGAGGTTGAATTAGAAGAATAATTTGGTTAGGTATCTGAGTTGGGAAATATCTGATTAGATGCCCAGGAGCCTAATTAAACTTTATATTTGGTTCCAGTTCCTTTGCTTCATCCCAAGATGATGCAGGATGACCAGTACTCAGAAGCTACTGAGTATCTGAGCATGTGTTTGGCTCCCAATTTGGCTTGGTGTTTGAGGCCCTGATCCTGATGGGAATCCTGACTGCCAGTAGCCTGATATTTGGGTAAGTGATGATTAGGGAAGACTGAGGCACTGCTTTTTCTTACATGGGTTAGCAAAACAGTGCAGAATAGGTAGTGCGTCCACAAACGACAGCAGGCTCTTGAGTGAGGAGGTCTTCAAATCCATTCCATCACACTGCTGAGTCAAGAAATGATGAAAGGATTAAGGACTAGGGTAAGACCCTAGTTATCTGTGGTGGTCTCTACTGAACTGGGCACTTATTGGTACTGCTGGGCTGAGGTACTCCTGTTTTCAAAGATGGATTGGTGACACAAGGCATAATCCCTACGTGTGACAGTAGGTTTAGGGGTGAGGAGGCCTCCCAATTCAATTCTTGAGGGGACGGTCCTGGGACAAAAGTAAAGTGATGGCTGCTCCTGATAGGTTAACAGCAAGCCCCACTAAGAGATGAGCATGGATATGACATGCTGGGGGTCAGAACTGATAGAACTTGAAGATATGAAATATAAAGAAGTGAAATAATATCCCATTTCAAGAATTTCAATCTAATGTAGCTAAGTAATCTATAGAGAGAATCATATAAGATCACCTAGTATGTCCATCTTGATTTGGATCTATGAAATTTCAGTCATTTTTCAGGTTCTTCAAAGGAAAGAGGCTGTAGAAATCCCAGGGGAGAGACATGAAGCTAGATAAACCTGGTACACTGGAATTATCCAGGATCCCAAAGTGGTAAATTCTGACCCTAATTGTTAATTGGAGTAGAAAGGTCTGCAAGTTAGTTTAGGCAAGCAAGTGGTTCAGGTTGACTTGAAGATCAGGAAAGAGAGAGTAGAGGGAAGAAAGGTGAGGACTCAGAGAAACAGTCTGCATTAATTAAAAAAAGTTGTTGGAAAATGAACAGACAAACATTCTTGCTTACTAAAGTTTACAAGAAACTTACCAAAGACATGGAATCCTAAAGTACAGGTGTATGTAACCCATTCTATATCTCTGGTTGTTTCCACACTTACAACTTGCTTACATGCAGAAGGGACCCCTAAAAAAACAAAAGAAATGAATTGATGGTCTAAGCTTTAAATAGAAGAGATGAACTGAAACATTAAAATGGATTTGATTCATCTCTTGCCTTCATGACCTCAGGTGTGAATTTCTACCTGTTCTACTCAGAAAGGGGCTTCACAACCTCCTTGAGTAATCAGTCCTATGTGGTACCTATACTCCCAATTAAAAATTATTCCTAATACCTAACCTAAAATACTCATAGTTAAGTGTAAGATCATTTCTTGTTTGGTTCTCACCTCTCTTTCTGTGCCCCTCTCCTATCTTCTGGCCTCCTCATTCCCATACCACTTAGAGTATACAATTTTCTCACTGTCCTCTGACTGCCCAAGGCTTTCCTCTCTCCCTACCTAAGTCCATGTTCTCCTAAAGCAGTGTAATGGCCTGAAAATAATACTGGGCTTGGAGTCAGAAGACCTGGTTTTAAATCCTATTTCTAATATTTACTCTAACCACATGATTCTGAGCCTCAGTTTTCTTATCTAGAAAAAAGAAAACAATATCTGCTTTGCTTACCTGATGGGGGGTATTGTGGAGAATGTTATATATATGTAAACTGTTATTAGAGATCTTCTCAACATCTACATTCCCAGCACATTTAAATTTGGTGTTAGAAAAGTAGACTATTAACAATTCACGTTAAGATAATAATGACTGTGAGATACTTCTCATAATTCTCTCAGTCTTGCTTACCCACATGAATTTCTTATTGACTGAATTTTAATCAGTGCTGGGGAGACATTTGAGGGACAAAGACTTTCTCTTAAACAACACAACTTATTTCTTCTTGTAATGAGTCACATTTATATAGCACATCAAAATTTGCAAAGTGATTTCCCTATAACAAACTCTGTGAGGAAAGCAGTGTAGGTATTATTTTCCCCATTTTATAGATGAAGAAATTGAGGCTCAGGAGGTAAGGTGACTTGGGTGAGGTAACAGAATTGATAAGTATTAGAATTGGTATTTAAACCAAAGTTTCTTGACTCTAGGTCTGGTACTTTTTCTACTATATCACACTGCTTTAGAAGTCAGCCCACAGAAGCAGGAGGAGAGAAGAAAGTTGTGGCCCTCAGTTTTTCACACACTGTACAACTAATGTCCTTCCTTACTGGAAAGAAGAATTCATTTCTGCTCTTCATACTCCCTTCCTACTAGCTTTCTCCTTGGAGCCTGTGGCCAAGGCTGCCAATTTTCATTTCCTAGGCACTCGGTTCAAATCTAAGTGTGACTTGAGAATCTTGCTCTTTCCTAGCTTTCAAAATCTGGGGGCAGGTATCCTCGATAGCCAGTACCTCTTGTAGGTAGTCCATGAGTCCTAGAAGCAGGGAGAAATTTGGGTCCCTCTAGTTTATGGAACTTTAGTGGGACCTAGGAGTAGCTTCTACATCCATCTAGTTTGTCTCTTCTTTCCCCTTAGCTAATTCTAGAAATGATTGATTCAATTGTACAAAAGTAGTGATCAGAATCATTCATGGGAACCACTCACCATTTGTGCATAATTATCATATAAGACAATAAAGATTATGCGTAACATTAAATGTGTGACACATTAACTCTGTTGAAATTTGATTTGATTACAACATTCAACATTAACCAACATTTCATGAGTGTTTGATCTTTGTAGTAGGTTGCTTATGTTAACATCATTGTCCACTCACAACTAAAATCGATTAGAGAGAATATTGCAGAAGACTTATCAAACAAGGCCTCATACTTTTGTGATTTCATTGGTATATGTTAACTGCTAGTAAGGAGATTCCCTCAACCAAAGCAGATCAACAACTGCTTTGCAATTCATAATCTTAGAGAACTGCCTGGGGCACTCAGACGTTATATGACTTGCTCAGGATCACACAGAAAGTACATGTTAGACAGGACTCCCGTGGCTTTCTGAGCCAAAGGCTGACCCTCTACTATCCCACTCTGCCATAGTGGGAGCCGTCTGCAGAAAGAATGAACATTTAATGTCATACTTGAACAGTTTGTTTTCTTTCTTGCCCAAATGTAATGCTTTAATTAACTAATGACAAATCTATCAAACCCATATCATATAAGAGTTAGAAGAGACCCTAAAACATAGAACCTTGGAATATTAGTGCTAAACCTCTGGAATCAAAGACCATAGAATGTCACTGCTGGAAGGCATTTCTGGCATGAAAGAATCATAAGACGTCAGAATTGGAAACTACTTGTAGAGTTGTAGAACAACTACATCATTTTGCAGATCAAGAAATTGAAGTCATGAGAGGTAAGATGATCTGCTTGCCCCATGTCACATAACAAAGTAATGTGTTTCTATCTTTGTTACATAACCTGGAGTGAAATGCATATATCATCTCTACCCCAAAAGAATTTATTTTACTCACAATAAAGAATTTCATAGTCCCCTGAGTTAGACACAATGTACTGAGAATTAACAGACCAGTCCAAGTGAGTAATAAAGCTGGAATGACCCTAGAAAGAGAAGTGAATCTTATTAGTTTCACTGCCACTGTATATTTTTAATTCAAAGTAGATAGACTACGAAAATAATTCATTTTTATTTATCACAAACTAAGAAAGGTACTTACTGAGCATTTGCCAATTCGACTATATTTTCTCCCATTGTCATAAACACCATATATATAAATGCAGTTGTCATGTGAACCTATTGCCAAGAAATTTCCATCTGTAAAGAAAAGTGCATTACAATTACATTTCAAGTATAAAACCATAAATTTATAAAGGTCACTATTACAGTTTCCTTAGCAGATTTAAACAAAATCCCCTGGAGACAATTATTTCTTCTCTTATGGATAATGACCAGATTCTTTCAAAGTATAAATTATTTCTGGGGAATAACTGAACTTTGGCACATTATCCACTTAGTCATCCTTGGTAAAGAGGGATAGAAGAATTAGACCTTAAAAAACCCACCTTGATTATCTTGACCTTTCATTTTAGTCCCAAATTTTAGCTACGTCTGGACACTTGTGGTGGAGTAAAATGAGCAATGAATTTGGAATCAGAAGATCTGGGTTCAAATTCTAGCTTAGGCAGTTAGTTTACTTCTCTGAGATTCAGTTTACCCATCATAGGCCTCTGACACTTATTAGCTGTATGGCCTTGGGCAAATCCCTTAACTTCTCTAAGCCTCAGTTTTTTCATCTGAAAAATTAGGGGGTTGGATTAGGTAGCTTTTGAGGTCTCTTCTAATTTTCTAATTTCTAAATCTAATTTTATGACCCATGATCATTGATTTATAAAAATCTAGAAGGAACATCAGAGAAAAAGTACAACCAACTTATTAGGGATATGAGGAAACTGAGGCTTCAGAAAATAGAATTAGTTTTTGGCAACGTCTGGACTAGAAACCAGGCATCCTGACTTCCAGATTGAGTTATTTCTAGTTCATTCCATTATATTGAGATCTTCAGAATATAAATAATCGTTAGTCAAATTCCAATGATACTTCAATGAATGGTGTCCTGATGGTTTGAAATGAGAGAATTTTCAGCATAGTTCTAGAAAGTAATTTATACATGGAATTCACTGCTTATGTGATAACTGGATAATGCTCTTTTAGAGTTACCTCCCTTATACTATGGCTAAATGCATACTAGTCACTAAGGAAGACATTGTTATTAACTCATGTTTTGATAGCACTTGAAAGATCTACAAAGGACTTTCCTCACAACAACCTTGCCGGATAGAGAGCTCAAGTATCCTTACTCCTGTGCTACAGATGAAAGCACAAAAGTTCAGGGAAATTAAGGCACTTGTCCATAGTCACATGGCTAGTGCAGGTCACGGTCAGGGTTCAAATATAGGCCTACTGACTTCAAGTCCTGAGTCTTCTTCATGGTATCAGGTTGCATTTCATACTAAAAGAGACATAAAGTGACTCCAAGACCCCTGAAATTCAAATACCTGAAAGGCAATTGAGCTGGAAAAGCTTAGAATCATAGCATATGGAATGTTGGAGCTCAGAGGAACCTTAGATCACACAGTTCTACTCTCAGTTTACAGATGAAGAAATGGAAGCCAGATCCCTGGGGGAAACTGCTTAGCCTCCCTTGTTCTGTTGTCCAGTCCTTGCTCCTGGTGCTGTGACCAGTGCAGATTACTTTGGACAGGCAAAATTTTGACAACTATGGTCATGCATGTGCTTTTACTAACTCAACACTTGACTCTGACAAGATAAAACTGGATAAAACAAGATAAAAATGGTTTTCCTCACAGTTAGTTAGGAAGTAAGATTGCACAAAGGACAGAGTATGAGGCCTTGAGGCAGGAAGATCTGAATTCAAATCCAGTCTTAGACACTGTGTCTAAGTTGTGTGATCTTGTGAAAGTCATTTAACCTGTCTGCCTCAGTTTCCTCAAGAGTAAAATGAGGATTAATAATAGCACCTACCTCCTAGGGTTGTTGTGAGGATCAATTAAGATAATACTTGTGAATTGCTTAGCAAATGCCTGGCATACAGTAGGTGGCCTGATAAATACTTGTTCTCTTTTCTTCTTTGTCAGGTAAGTACTGGATTTTATGCTATACATAAATGTTGTATTGCTCTCTTTTTTGTTACTTCCGTGGTTTTTAAGAATGGAGATTACTGAAAGGAAACATGCAAAAGTTGTAGCTCTTAAAGAACAGCCTTCAATGACTGCTCTAGATATTGCAGTGATTACTGGTGTGAGGAAGTCAGCATTTCTAGAATCATTCAAGCCCACAACAAAAGAGGAATAGTCTGGATGAAATACAAAGGAAAGCGCAGCAGAAAACAAAAAAAACAATGCCAAGAACTGACAATACTGCAAAACAACCTAATTAATCCTCAGAAAAGAGCTTCTGTTAGACCTGCAAGCTGCAGGGGCTGTTACTGATTCCTTTACAATGCAGTGTAGACTTCTGGAAGCTGGTATAACATTGAGAAGACTAGTAAACAACCACAACCACAATAACAACAAAACAAACCCGGCTGCTAACCATTTCTTGGAAGAAAACATTTTTGTTAAGGGTAAGACAATACAAAGTCTGGAGTACTTAAGTTTGGGGAAGGGTAATTTTTACTGACAAAACTTACTATTCCATTCGAGGCTATACTAAAACCATTGTGAGAAGTCTGGGTGAGCCTAGGCATTTTTCTTAGACTTTGTAAACTATCTAATGAAAAAGTGTTTGTGGGATTTTTTTAAACTTCTAATGGGCCTGGAAATCTTATCCCTATTGAGGGAATAATAATGTTTCACTGTTTTGAGAACTCTCCAGATTTAACTGAAAACCTATAGATTATAATTGAAGCTAGACTTGGAAAAATGGGCTGATTATGAAAGGTACACTTAATATCCAAATGTGCTAGAAGAATGGCTTCATGAAAAAAAAGTGAAAGAATGTGTCAAAAAACCTTTTAACTCAATGCCAAATTATATAAAATAAGTGATGGCAGAAAAAGGAGGGCTTATTATTAAAACGTTTTTTAAAGATGTTAACAGTTGTAAAGTTAACATTATGTCAGTAATTTTAATTATTTTCCTTTCTTCAAAGTCACACCATTGTGGTCCAATACTTGAATCCTTTTTTTTTTTGTTCTTTTTCGAACCTCTCAAAGGTGCTTGTATCTCTTTTGCTATAGAGTCCTCAATTTTTAGAAGTCTAGCATGTGTTTCATAAACATGATTGTTTTGAATCACCATCACTACCACCACTAAAGTTCCTGTATTTATATTACTGAATATAAACCAGCCATATAGTGCTATTGTTAAATAAGTGAGAATACACTAGCTGAGAAAAAATAGCAAGCAAGGGGCAGCTAGGTGGTGCAGTGCATAGAACACTGGCTCTGAAGTCAGGAGTACCTGAGTTCAAACCCGGCTTCAGACCAAACACTGGGGTCACTGTGTGACCCTGGGCAAGTCACTTAATCCCAATTGCCTAAAAAAAAAAATAGCAAGCAATAACTGGAATCCTACTCATTATATTACAGGAACTAACTAGTTATTATCCTGAACCACATCAATCATTTTGCTAGATACATAGATAGCTTCTTTTCACTAACCTTTCCAGGTAACAACTCTTCTGAGAATTCCATACACCAAGATGAACTATATTGTCTTTCTACCTCAGATCCCAACCTCCATATCAGTTAAGGAATAACTAAGTTTCAAGGCTGGAGATAGGAAACTGGAAGCAGAAAACCTCTGTGATCACTTTGTAACTTCCCAATGATCCCCACTTTGAAAAGTACTAGTCTACAGAGGTATATGCTACAAGTTATTCCTCTTCCATTTACCTTTGCTTTTAGGATCAGAAAATTAATGGCCTCTTTTGAGAGGGAGGGATCCAAGCAAAATAGTGTTGGTCCATCAGCACAGTGTACCAAAAAGAGCACTTGATTTGGAGTGAGATGACTTGGATCCAATCCTCATTTTACTTCTTATCATCTGTGTGATTATGAATAATTTCCCCTTTTAGGGCTTCAGTTCCCTCCTTCATTAGATGAACTCTGAAATCTCTTCCAGAAATTATTGTTTAACTATTCTATGCAGAGTCCAGCCAAGTGTTAAATGAACATCAGGGTTAATCTTGACCTTTTTGACCCGAAGCTTTTGGATTACAACTCTACTCTTATTCCTGTTGCAAATTCATACTGGAGTATTTTATGAAGGACTAGATATGGACTCTCTTTCTCTCTTAAACTTTCTTTTTCTCCATATTTCACTATTCATCTCTCTTGTGGACTACAGAATTTCTAAGCAGAATTTCTAATTCTGGCTAAAATGAGTCAATATTCTGTCCAACATGAAACTCAAAGAGTTAGGGCTTATACAGCCAATGGAGTAGTAGTTTAATAGACAGTTGATCTGGAACAGAAGGATAAAACTTAAAACAGCTGTACAGAAAAATGTGCCACCAACACTGTCACTATGTTTTGAATGGAGTCTTAAATCTACCAAAATGCAGTATGGTTTATTTTTCTATCTGAGGTAATATACCCAGGGTGGACAGAGGGAAAGCATGGTGTATTGGAAAGAGTACTGGTCTTAGAGACAGAAAAAAAACTAGGTTCTAGGCCCATCATTGATGAAGATTTACTTAACCTCTCTGGTTTCAGGTTTTACATCTTAAATACAGAAAAGCTCGAGAATGTTTGGAGGCTCTCAGTTTTCTCTAGGATATAATATACATTCACTTGTTGGAATCTTCTCCACACTATCTCATGACTTTACTGACTCATGAGTTTAATCACTATGTCCACGCTGATGACCATAGTCATATCATATCTTGCCCGAGCGTCACATCTGAGCTTCAGTCATACATTACCATTGATTTATTCTAGTCCTTCTTAAGCTGTGGGTTACAAAAGGTTTCTGAATGCGCAATGATCACAAATTAATTAAAAATCAAATATATAATGAATCCAAGGTGTTTCTGGCAGTGCTTGACTGTGTTGCATCACACAACTTCACTGTAGCCTGGTTCTGAACACATAGCATGTGCACTTTGCACTGTGTATGCTATCATGCCACAAAACACCAATGAACACTGCTGAAACATGAAAAGGGGTCACAAGTGGAAAAAGTTTAAGAAGCCCTGTATTAGACTATTGGATTTCCCCTGGACAATACATCCAAACTCAATACATCCAAAATAGAACTTATCTTTTCCCCAAAACCCAAGCCTCTTCTGAACATTCCTATTTCTGATGAGGCATTCCTATTCATCTAGGCACCCAAATTTACAATCACGGTGTCACCCTTGACTTCTGACTCTCCCTCATCCTCATGTCTAATCAGTTGCCAAATCTGGTGGTTGCTGCCTCTACAACATCTCTTGCACCGCTCCCTACTTTCTACTCACATAGCCACTACCCTATTTCAGGGTCTCATCACCTCTCATCTGGACTATCGACAGTCTCCAAATTGGTCTCCCTGCCTCAAGTCTTTTCCCACTCTAATACATCCTCCACACAAATTGATTTTCTGTGACTATGTCACTCACCTACTCAAACTCCAGTGGTTCCCTATTGGTTGCTGTCCTTTGTTCTCAAAAAGGACCAAAATGATGACATCACTATGCTACAGTCAAGTTACAGTGTGTCCAACTGTGGCTGATCAGACCAATACAAGCTTGGAATGTTCTACCACAGGTCGGGCACAAATAGTCCATGTGAAGATTTGGGGTGGATTCTCTAAATTTGTACATCTTGCATTTCTTTTGAGCAAGTTCAATTCTGCTTTGCTCACAGAGCACAGCACCTTCTCTGATGAGGGCATGCCATGCTGAGCGATCCTGTGCCAATGTTTCCTATGTCACACAATCAATTCCCAAGTTCTTAAGAGAGACCTTGAGAGTGTCCTTATATCGCTTGTTCTGACCACCATGTGAATGCTTTCCCTTTGTGTACATGTTGCATTTGAATAATGAGGCCAGCCCATCAGAGTTGTGCTCTCTGGTAGAGATGGAATGCTTGGCAGTTAAGTTCAAGAAAAGTTCTCAGTATCTGGTATCTTATCCTGCCAGGTGATCTTCAGAATCTTCCTAAGACAATTCAAATGGAAATGACTCAGTTTCCTGGCATGGCACTGGTATGCTGTCCAGGTTTCACAGGCATACAACAATAAGGTCAGCACAATGGCTCTATTGACCTTCAGTTTGGTGGTCAGTCTAATACCTCTTCTCTCCCATACTTTCCTTTGGAGCCTCCCAAACACTGACCTAGTTCTGGAAATGCATGTGTCAACATCACTATCAATGTGTGCATCTTGTTTTTGTAAAATTTTTCCTTTGATCTCATCAGGGTTCGTCAGGGTGGAAGCATAGGCACTGATGATGGTGGCATGGTATTTTCCTGCAAGTGGCAATCACGTTATTGTGAGCCTGTCGTTCACTCTTTTTGGTAGGCATACAAGCTTGCTGACTAGATTAATTTTGATTGCAAAACCTACACAGTGATCCCCTTCATTGTGGTCACTCTAGAAAAACATGTGTCCAGCCAACTTTACTAAGCTGGCCTTCATTTGCCAGCCTTATTTCACTCAGGGCTGCTATATGGATGTGATACCTATTGATTTTCTTGCAATAAGAGCTGTTTGTCTTTCAGGTCTACTGGATTTTGTATTGTCTCTAAGTGTGCGCACATTCCATGTCCCAGTGGTGAGTGGAATTGTCTTTGCAGATGTTTTTGTACATTTTTTTTTGTGTGTTTCAACTACAGAATGGGATTCCCTGCCTGCTGAGGTAATCAGGCCAGGGTTGGGTAAGCAGACAATTTTTAGAGCACCTTTTCTAGCCTTTTCCTCACACCAGGAGGTGAGCAGTGCAATCCTTAAAAGGCTGCTCAGACACCCAGGGGGCTGCCGAATCCCACTGCTGCTTCTAGTGAGAAAACAACCCTTCGGCCTGGGCTGCCTGTGTGCAGAATTGTGACTATAGCTCTCAGTGTATTCGCACCTGCTGCTTTGTCACTTGCCTGTTGCCACAGGACTTTGAGATAGGTAAAATGGTAAAATGGTATGGGTGACATCTTTTGATTCATGCGTAAATTGGATTTAGGTGAGGCAGAATTGCACAAAGTTGTTGGCCTCACTCTCTCCTTCCGAGTCATCACAGTCCAGTGGCAGGACAGAATCAAGATGATTGTTAATGGCTCAAGATGCAGTGGATGACCTTGGCATCTTTGATATCTAACCAAGCTCTAAGTGCTCCACAGAGCCTGCTTCAGCTGCCTTCGTGGCCATTGGAATAGGCATACAAGAAATCTCAAATGGTCTGTGGCTATGTCTCAGTCACGGCCAAAAGTAAGAAAGAGGATCAACCAAGACAATTCTTTAAACTGGTGGGAAAATGTCTATGTCTTTTTTTTTTATTGAATTTTATTTTAAACTCAAACACCAGAACATAAATACAGAATAGAGAAAAGAAAAAAAAAGTATCATAAACTTAAATATTGGAACTTAATTACAAAATAAGAAAAGGGAAAAAAAATCTTGTCATGTGCATAGCAGAACATAAGAGAGGATTTGAAATATGTAATGATAAATTTTCATTTCAAGAAAGCCTACATGATAAATACTACACACTGTGTCAAAAGCTGTCCATCTTTTCTTTGCTTCCTTGTAAGTTTTCTTTTATTCTCTGCTGTGCAGTGTTTTTACTTTGTTCTCCCTCCCCCCGAAAGGCTACAATTGAGTGTGGATATATTTCTCTATAACTATAGATATATACATATATACACACACATACATACTTACATGTATAGACATATACTTTCCCAAACAAATCCTACTACTGATCTTTGTTTTTATGTCTGTGCATATCTCTTGTTTTCTATTCCTCCTGATGCTTCTACTTTACTTCTACCCACTACCTTGCCCTTCTATTACTTAGCCTAACCCCCTCCAAGGATCCTTCTCCTATCCTTCCATTTCCATAAATCTAAACACCATTCTATAGCCCCCTTATAACTCATTCCCTTGTCCTCCCCTCCAGAGATCTCTCTCTTGTCCTCTCCACCCCATCTCTTCATTTTATTTTTTTCCTTCTAAATTTAGAAGACTTTTACACTCTTCTAAATATATACGTACCCTCTTAAACCCATTCCTGATGAAAGTAGGTTACCAGAACTACCAGCCCTCCTCCCCCATCTAATTCCCCTGTATCAATTCTTCCTCTTGCACCTCATTTGTATAAAATAATTACTCTTTTTAGCTGTTCCTAAATGGTTTTAATTTTTGAAATCATATCATACTCATGTCTACCCCAATCTTTCTTATGAGCTACTCAATTATTAATAAGAATCTTAGACATACGTTTTGCATTTTACATATATAAAAAGTAAACAGTCTAGTGGCAGCTAGGTGGCGCAGTGGATAGAGCTCCAGCCTTGGAGTCAGGAGGACCGGAGTTCAAATCTGGCCTCAGACACATGACACTTACTAGCTGTGTGACCCTGGGCAAGTTACTTAACCCCTACTGCCTCATCAAAAAAGACAAAAAAAAAAGTAAACAGTCTGTCCTTATTGAATCCCCTGTAATCAGTCTTTGGTATGTGCCTTATGTTTCTCTTGGCTCTTGTATGTCAAATCTTCTTTTAAGTTCAGGTTCTTTTTTAACAAAATCTTGAGAGTCTGACAATTGATCAAATGTTCATTTCTTTTCATTCAGTATTATGCTTAACTTTGCTGGGTATGATATTTTCAGTCAGAGCCCCAGATCTTTTATTCTTCAATAAACAGTATTCTAAGACCTGTGGTCCTTTAATGTTTCTGCTGCTAGGTCTTGTGTGATTCTAATTATGGCACCATCATATTTACATTGGGTTTTTTTCTTGTTGCTTTTAATACTTAATCCTTGATAAAAACGTCTATGTCTTCGGACAAACTAAGTGTGTTGGGACAAATGTTTGGTTTTCATTATTTCACTGGATTTCCCCATCTAAGTGGCAAATCCTGACATGCCTCATTAACCTGTGGAATTAATAACCAAAGTACAACTTGTAGGATAGGTGTAACACCTTTGATTTAAGGAAAAAGAAGATACATAAATAGGGGGAAATATGAAATGAAAAGCCTAAAGCAGAATAAAAAAAACTCTCCATAAGAACTATGCTTTGCCACTTAAAAAGTTGTAGGTTAGTCCTCAGTTCAACTTAACACAATACTGAATTTGTACTTAGTATGTTTAACACACTGTACTAGGTTCTGGGAATACAAAGTCAAAATGAAACATTATAGAACTCAAAGAGTCCATATGCTATATTCTATAGTGGCCAACTCAATGTTCTTTTGAGTTGTCAGTCCTCAATCTTGACGGAGTCAGAATCTATCTATTTACTAATACCAATTTCCTTTTTAAAGTACAACAAACTTCCTAGATAATACATAAACCCATATATCCTAATAATAGCCCCAAGCACTGATAGAGCACTTTGGTTTGTGAAAAAATTTCCTTATCTCACGTGATCCTGACAACAAGTCTGTTAGAGAGGTGCTACCATTATTTCCATTTTATAGATGAGAAAACTGAAGCTGAGAGCACTTCAGATTGTTGGCCCTGAAGCTCTGGACTGTTATATCACTTTAGAGTTTCTTAGCAATTATGTTGAGATTTTTTAGATTATAGGTCTGACCAGTACACGATATGTACAAAAAAAAAAAAAAAGAGGTTGAGATTCCATAGCCAGAGTATGATTATAGACTTCACAGCTGATCGTTTATTTGGGAATCTTTATTTTCTTTTGGTGAATTCAGCCAGTGTTTTTGTTTGGAAAATCTCATCTGTTCCTGAAACATCCTTCCATAGAACAATATCCTTGTGAATATCCAATTCAAAATCATGGGGCAACTGCCCGATAGGTGGCAAAATGTTAGACTTGGAGTCAGGAGGATCTGAGTTCAAATCCTGTCTCAGACTAGCTGCATGACCTTGGGCAAGTGGCTCCCTATTATCTCTAGGATCAAATATAAATGCTTTGGTTTTACATTTAAAGCGCTTTATGGACTTACTCCACTCTAGCTTTCCAGCCTTATTACACATTACTCTACTTCTCATACCCTGACAGTCAAAAGCAAAACAGTTTACTGTTCCTCACACTATAGTTCTTCTCAGACCCACTCCACACCTTTGCATTGGCTGTCCCCACACACTTCTTCCTCATGTCCACTTCTTAGACTCCGTAGCTCTATATTATGGTAAGCTCAAGTGCCATATTCTACATGTAACCTTTTTGAATTCCTCCTTCTTTCCCACCCCATCCCCTCAGCTTCAGTCTCTCCGAAAATGATCTTGCATCTATTTTATATTGACCTCTATAAGCAGATGTTTAAAAAGCTTCTAAAGGGACATGACTGTTTTATTATTTTTTTAAATGCCCAGAGTCTTGTATAGTGCCTGACACATAACAGCTGCATAACAAATACTTGTTGATTGACAGAGTAAAAGGAATTAAGAAATGACTGGATAGTGTATATGTTGTACATATTGTTTCTCATTTGCTGAGTGAGGATATTGGGGAACATTACAGGGTAGTCTGTGAAAGAAGGCTTGGAATAGCATTTTGTCTACGTATCTATCAAAATATTATATTTATACACTTGTAACATCCCTCACCAAACAGGAATTTGTGGCTTCTAGGAAAAGTTATTGGGTTTGCTGATTAAAAAAAAAGTTTACAATGAGTGATCTACTACTTTAAGTAGAAAATAATAAATAAGAATATTCTAATGAAAACATTATAGAGAGAGAGTCATAAGGCATTGTAGTATAGAAGAAAAGGGCACTGAGTTTTAAATCAGAGGATCTAGATTCAAATATCGGCTCTCCTGCTTTACTACAGCTGTGTAACTTTAGAGAAGTCATTTATTTTCTCTGGCTTCTGTTTCCCCAATATGTAAAATGATGGGATTGTCCTTAGTGATCTCTGAACTTCCTTCCATTTAGAAGAGTGAAGAGCTTCTCAAAGAATCTAAAGGTTCAAAATAACTGAGAAAAAGATGATAGGAAAATCTAAACTGAGGTTGGAAATGAATTAACAAGTCATAGTAGAACTATGCTATGAAATGGGCCATTGATAACATTTAAACTAGCTGAACTCTTCTCCAATATGATGGAGAAAAGATCAACTAAGTAGCTAGTATTGAATTTATTTAGGTTTAGCTGAACAGATATAACTTCTGGATCACTAATTTCTTGAGGGCACTAAATTAAAAAAAAATCAAACGGGAGTACTACGACCATTAGATTTTCTTTGGAGACTCTTGTATAAGATTAGAAATCAAAAGATCTGAATTCAAATTATGACTGGCCTTTCTGAGCTTCAGTTTCCTTATTTGTAAAATGGTGAAAATAATACTTGTAAAACTCAACTTCGTAATGTTGTTGTAAAGAAAGTGCTTTCTAAAAAGCTAGAGAAAGGAGAGTTGTTATTTTCATTGCATGGCAAGTCCTTAGCAGAAGAAATAAAACTTCTCTAGCCAAAAAGCAGAGAAATTTTTCATTAGCAAATGATGGCAGGTAAGACACAGTTGTTTCCAAGGGCCACCTGCCTTCTCTGACCTGAATATCACATATTCAAATGCATCTGTGATGTCACTGATGTGGGCATTCTCTCCAATGATGCAGAACACAACCTCTCCATGTCTGTCTTGTGCTACTCATGTGCACGTCCTCTTATAAGTTTGCTACAGTGGTCCACCCACTATGTTGGGGACCTTCCTTCTTAAAATCCTAAAACTATTAATGGAGCTCATGGATTGTCCAGAAGTTATGCCATACTCCAACTACATAACCAGCCTATCTTATTTTCCTTCTGTCTCCCCCCCCCCCCATTCATTTGAGGACATTCTTAATTACTGAAAAATACTATTTTGTAATGACAATTGAGATTTTCCAGGATACAAAAAAGTTCTACTCTGGTCATTAAATTATCTTTGGAAAATCTCAAAGTAGAAAGAAAAACGTTTGGATTCAGAAGACTTGAGTTCTATGTTAAAAATGTTCCAAATTACTAATAAGACAGTAATACAAGTCTACACTCCAACCACTAATGCTGAAGAGGCCAAAATTGTTCAGTTCTACAAAGAACTATAACATCTCCTGGAAATAACACCAAAAAAGATGTCACACTCATCATAGGGAGTGGAATGCTAAAGTAGGAAATCAAAAGATAATTGGAATTTGGTCTTGGAGTACAAAATGAAGCAAGGCAGAGATGAATACAGTTTTGTCAAGATAACTTGCTGGTCTTAGTAAACACTCTTTTTCAACAAACCAGAAAGTGACTCTACACATGGACATCACCAGGTAGTCAATACTGAAATCAAATTTTTATATACTTTGCAGCCAAAGAAGGAAAAGCTCTATACAGTTAGTTAAAACAAGACCTGCAGCTGACTGTAACTCAGATCATGAGCTTCTTATTGCAAAATTCAGACAAACTGAAAAAAGTAGGGAAAATCATCAGATCATATAGGTATGACCTAAATAACATCCCTCATGAACACGAAGTAGAGGTGACAAATAGATTTAAGGGATTAGGTCTGGTAGAGCACCTGAAGAATTATGAACAAAGGTTCTCAATATTGTATAGGAGTTAGCAACAAAAAAATATTCCAAGGGAAAAAGAAGAACCAGAAAGCAAAAAGTCTGTCTGATGAGGCTTTACAAATAACTGAGGAAAGAAGGAAAGGGAAAGGGAAAAGAGAAAGGGATATATGTATATATATATCCATATATATCCATATATATATATATATATGGATATATATAGATATATATAACCAACTGAATGCAGAATTCCAGAGAACAGCAAGGAGAAATAATAAGGTTTTCTTAAGTGAGCAATGCAAAGAAATAAAAGAAAACAATAGAATAGGAAAGAAAAGAGATCTCTTCAAGAAAATTAGAGACATCAGTGGAAAGTATCATGTAAAAATGGGCATGATAAAAGACAAAAATGGTAGATATTTAATGAAACAGAAGAGATTAAGAAGAAGGGGCAAGAATACACAAAAGAACTACACAAGAAAGATCTTAATATCATTGATAATCACAATAGTATGGTTACTGATCTAGAGTCAGACATCCTGGAGAATAAAGTCAAGTGTGCTTTAGGACGCGTTCCTAACAATAAAGCTAGGGGAGGTGATGGAATTCCAAATGAGCTATTTAAAACCCTAAAAGATGATTCTGTTAAAGTGCTACACTCAATATGCCAGCAAATTTGGAAAACATAACAGTAGCCACTGGATTGGAAAAGATCAGTTTATATCCCAATCCTAAAGGAGGGCAATGCCAAGGAATGTTCAAATTACCAAACAATTGCACTTATTTTACATGCCAGCAAGATTCTGTTTAAGATTCTGTAAGCAAGGCTTTGTTAATATGGGTATCAAGAATTACCAGAAGAGCAGGCTGGTTTTCAAAGAAGCAGAGGGTTTGGAGACTAAATTGCCAACATTTGCTTGGCTTATGGAGAAATCATCTATTCCAGAAAAACATCTATTTCTGATTCATTGACTACACCAAAACCTTTGACTGTGTGGATCACAACAAAATATGGCATGTCCTCAAAGAGATAGGAGTACCAGATCATCTTATTTGTCTCCTAAGGAACCTGTATGCAGGTCAAGAAGCAACAGTCCAAACCAAACATGGAACAATTGATTGGTTTAAGATTAAAAAAGGAGAACGACAAGGCTGTACATTGTCATTTTATTTAACTTATATGCAGAATATGTCATGCAAAATGCCAGGTTGAATGAATCAAAAGCTGGAATTATGGTTGTCAGGAGAAATATCAACAATCTCAGATATGCAGATGATACTACTCTGATGGCAGAAAGTGAAGAATTGTAGAAGTTGACTTGAAGCTTAACATCAAAAAAACTAAAATCTTAGCAACTGGTCTCATTACATCCTGGCAAACAGAAGTAGGAGAAATGGAAGCAGGGTCAGATTTTATATTCTTAGGCTCAAAGACCACTGCAGATAGTAACTACAGCCATGAAATTGAAGACACTTGTTCCTTGGAAGGAAAGCTATAGCAAATTTGGATAGCATGCTAAAAAGCAGAGATACCACTTTGCTAACACAGGTCTGTATAGTCAAAGCTATTGTTTTTCCAGTACCAATGCATGACTGTGAGAACTGAACTACAAGGAAAACTGAGTACGACAGAATTGACTTTTGAGAGTCCCTTGGATAGCAAGGAGATCAAATCAGTCAATACTTACAGAAATTAAGTCAGGCTATTCACTGAAAGATCAAATACTGAAGCGGAAGCTTAAATACTTTGGCCATAATGAGAAGATGGGACTCATTGGACAAGACCATGATGGGAAAGACTGAAGGCAAAGGAAAAGGGGAAAGCAGAGGATAAGATGGATAGTGCTATGGAAACAATGAACATAAAATTAGACAGATTTTTAAGAGACAGCGAAGGATAGAAGGGCCTGGTGTGCTATTGTCTATGGGGTCAGGAAGAGTCAGACATGACTGAATGAACAAACAACAACAGCAAAAATTAAAACAATCCTGAGTTTCACCTTATCAAGTTATTCATTACAGCATTTTTTTGTGATAGCAAAAAAAAGGGAATGTAATAAATTGTGGTATATGTATATAATGAAATATCATTGCTTTGTAAGAAATGATGACTATGAACAATTTAGAGAATCACAGGAAGACTTCTTGGAAGTGACAAATTGTGAAGAAAGCAGAATCAAAGGAACTATACACAGTGACTACAGTAGTGTAAATGAAAACAAGACTAAAAGGCAGCTGTAGTTTGATTCAATACAGTAACTAATCTTGGTCCCAAAGGATGGTTGATGAAATATTCCTCTCAGTATAGAGGTGAGGGATTATTCATTCAGAATGCTGTATGTACAGTCAAACAGAATTGCTATGTGAATAGATGCTTGAATGTTCTTCTTTGTTACAGGGAAGGTTTATATAAATGACCAATGTATAAAACCAGAGAATTCAATAAAATTTTTAAAAAATTAAATAAATGGACTTGTCAAATTCCTGCTGAAAAGTCTTGATCTATATATAGTTTATTCAGAACTAAGAGAGAAAGGGTAGAAGAATGAGAAGAGTCTATTAGGGCCCCAAACAAGTGCAAGCACCATTTAAATTTGACTTTGATAGGTTTTTTAAGGTTAAAGGGAAGCACTTCCACATAGATTTCAATAAGCTCAAGTTTTAACAGCGAATTTTTTTTCCAACCTGGTGAGTAACGCATTACAGACAGCTGTTCATTTCCATCTGTGTGCACTGTGACTAAATCTTTTGTTTCTGTGTCAAACACAAACCACCTGTTAGAAAACAGAAGAAAATGCATTAAGTTTTTGCATAAGAAAGAGTTTAAAGTAGGTTTATTTAGCTTAATTACTGAGTCACAATAATAACTGTGTCCACTGTAAAAGGGAAAGATCTCTAAATCTCTATTTCAAGTAGCCTTTGTAAGTACACATTTTTTAACAATACAAAACTACTTGGTTACTAATATTGTACCACTTTTCTGTTTTTTTTTTTTGTATTACAACCTAAAATAGGGCTTATTTTCTTGTGTAATAAAATTATCTTTTATGCTTAACATATGATATGGAAATGTATTTCTCCAAGAAAAAACACACAAGGGAAATGAGAACTGTCATTGTGTTTCTGACATGAAGGGGACTGGGAAATATGGACCAAGTTGGGACAACTTAAATATTTTTATACGTTAAAATCCAATTAAAAATTTTCATACTATGTAAAATTTGAAACTAATTTAATATATTCAGTTCAAAAATATAAAGTAGTCATGTAGTTTAAGGGTTTTTAAAGTTTGGAAATTATTCAAGTCAAGTCTGTAGAAAACATTCCTACTGTGTTAATTATAGAAATGTGGAATGCCAGAGGTCCGAGGAACCTAAGTGATCATCTAATTGAATTCCCTCTTTTTACAGGTAGAGAAACTGAGGTCATTAGTTGAGGACTTCACAACCAAGAGTGGTTTTCTATCTCTCCTTAAATGAGGACTAGACTCTCAGGTCTGCTTTCTGCTCTTCAGTAGAAAGAGTACTAAATTTGAAGTCATAAAACTTTGAACCCAGTTCAAATTTCAGCTGTTGACAAGTCACTTCCTGTTTAGGGGATTATTCTAGCTCTGGGTAATTACCTCCTGCACTTCTCATGGATGCAAAACATTCCAATATAAGAAATATTAAATGAAAATCTCTGTGTGAATTGTTCCTTGCTCTTACAGCATGTTTCACTATCTGTTGTCAAAGTACAGTCTCTAAGACCCTTTCAGGGGTTCCTCTAGTTCAAAACTTTTTATAATAGTACTAAGATGTTATTTGCCTACTAAAATACCTCTCCCTTTTCCAAGCATGTATCAGTATGAGGCTGAATTTTCTTCATATACTTTAACCAAAACAAAATATCAACAACAGAGACTGAATACAGAAGCAGATATGAAAACCTAATTATCTTTTATTAAGTTGAACATAAAAGAGATTTACAAAAATATTTAAAATAATCTTTCTTTTCACTACATTTTTTGTTTTTGAAAATATAGTTTTTTTCATAAGAATGTTAACATGTAATAAATTTATTATTTTAATGAATAAATAAGTAAATATGCTTAAAATAATTAGTTTTCATCTTTGATGTGGTAAGTACCAATACATATAACCCACAGAAACAAAAGCTCTTGGGGTCCTCAATACTTTTGAGAGCATAAAGAAGTTCTCAATAATTTTTGAGAATAAAGGGGTCTTGAGACCAAAAAGTTTGAGAATCACTGTTTTAAAGTCTAGAGATTGGCTTAGCACATTTAAAAGTCAAATCAGATACTTAGATCAGGAACAAACATAGTGGTATCTCTTTTCTTTGTTTTATCATGAACCTTGTTATAAGCTAATGTACACCCATGTCAGTGATGAACTCTTAGGCTCCAGGAATATTTTCAGAGTTTAATCAAGGCCTTTATCTCCATTGGGAGAGGCCCAAAGCTAGCCATGGGTATGAGTCAGGATCATTTGCCCCTTTCTTTTCTCCTTCCTTAGCTGCCTCGATCAGTTACAATGCTGAAAGATTTCAAAGGCAAAGATAATGGATAATATCTTGCTTCTTCAAGGATTAATTGTGTAGATTCTGTGGGAAGCAAGGAAAAATTTACTAGTACATATCATCTATGAGACCTTTACTGTACAAAACAAGAAAGTAATGGGAAGTCATCTTTGGTGAACTGCTGTCCCTGCCCCCAGTGAACTTTGAGTAAGTCTTCTAATTTCCACCCCACTCTGTATCCAACCCTCCTAGGGCCTTGGCTGGCTATACAGAATCTTTATAATCTCATGTGGAGATAAAAATTTTGTACATTCTCTCAACCCTGGACTTTTCCTAGTATGGCTGCTAATTTAGTCAGTCACCAAGCATTTATTATGTCATTATTGTTTGTCAGGCACAATGTTAAGCACTAGAAGATACAAATGAAGGCCAAAACATGATCTCAACCATGGTCACATTCTAATGAGGGAGATAATATGTTAATAATTATGTACATATAAGGCATATACATGCTATGTGTGCAATGAAAGATTCACTCTGGGACTTTTTTCCCCATTACTTCTTATACTGGAATATTCTGTATTTATGAGATGAGTTAGAAGGCAATAGCCCAGGGCTAGAAAAGGCCCTAAACAGGAAGTGATTTGCCCAAGAGCTGATTATATCTATATCTATATATATCAAGGTTCAGAGCTTGGAAAGATGGAGGTGCCTTTGATAGGAAAATTGGGAAGAGGAGAGGGTTTGAGTTCTGTTTGGAGCATATTGACTTTGAGATGTCTATGGAACATCAAGTTTAAGTAGTTTGTAATGCAGAACTGGAGCTCAGGAAAGCGATAAGGGTTGGATATTTAGATGTGGGAATTATCTGTTTAGAGATAACTGAACCAATAGGAGCTGATGAGATCATTATGAGGTAGTATAGCAGGGAAAGTAAAGACAGGCCAGGACAAAACCTTTAGGGACAGATCCATTTTGGGTATGACCAGGAGGAAAATCCAGCCAAGGAGACTGGGAAAAAGTGTTCATACAGGTAGGAAGAGAATCAGGAGAGAGCAGTGTTAACAAAAACTAGAGAGGAGAGTGTCTAGGAAGGGATGGTGATAAACAATATCATTTAGAGAGACATTTGCTGCCAAATGCAAGAATTAAAATGGGAAGGAAAATTTAATTAATTCTTCTTTTCATTTAAAGGAAAATTCTGCAAACTAAAAGATACAGTATAATTTAGTAGGACTAATTCACTTCTGCTCTTGAGATATCAGTTTCCCCAACTGTAAAATGAAGGAGCTATTAAAGAAGATAATCTCTAAAGCCCTGTCTAACTCTAAATCCTATGAGCTATTATTTCTGACACTGTTTATCTATAATAACCATTTTACCTTAACAAACTCTCTAACTTTCAGTATTTCAAAAATTTGAACAGAGTGAAGCTGACTACAGCATACCCATTTAAAATACTAACCTCTTGGCACCCATTATGTCCTTGAACCAATACAAAGCCTAGGAAACAAAGGGACAATTTGAAAGGGGAGGTCTAGGTTTAAGGGAATTTACTTAAATCTTCTGCATTCATCTCTAGGCCTCAGTTTCCTCATTTGTCATCACTATGCACTATTACATACAGTCTACTGATAGCTATCAGGAGGCACACCCAAAGTCAGGGCAAGAATCTGGTAAAACCTGGTTTGAGGTATAGGCATGTAATAAGTAGTCTCATAAAACATACTGTTGAGCTTATCAGACTTCATTCTTGAGACAATACTCCTTAATATCTGGCAAATTGGTCAATATTTCTCCATTATTTTTTTTGGTTTCCATAAAGACAAATCTCAGATGTTTCATTTTGTCAGGGAAAATAAACACAAAATATATTTGGTTTGAAAACTTAGCAACCCCTTTCTTATAATAACAAAGAACAATAAGGAATATGTAGAGAAAATGTTATTTACAAGAAGGTAGCAAGAAAAAAGTTAATTATGAATGCTGAGTTTTGCTTGTGAGTTTGTACCTGGTTCTTGGTAAAGCCAACTGACTCTAGGAAAATGCAATTGAATGCTCAATTGGGCTATGTTTGTGGGAAAAATCTAATTTTCAGTGTTACTGAAACACAAAGAAATGCACTTATTAGTCTTACCTTCCAGTTAGTGTTCCAATTGCAATGACAGATCCTGAAGGATGAAAACCAGAAGACTGTGCTGGATCCTAAAATATTTCAAAGGAAGTATAAATTAACTGCCAGAAAAATTTATTCATATTAAACAAATAAAAACAAGGATTTATTGCCTTAGTAAGATCATGCCGTAATATAATACTTTCAGAGAGGAAATTTTTTCTTACTTAGATTAATGCCATATGTCAGGAAGAACAATTGGGGTATAGTGGAAGAAGCTCCTGACTAGGGGTTGGGAGACCTGGTTTCTAGTTCTGGCTCTGGCAGTGATGACGATGTGTGATCTTGGAAAAACCACATTCCATCTCTAGGTCTCAGTGGTGGTACTATGAACAATGGGTACAGGTGCTAAGTGATAGATTCAGTTTTAATGTGAATATAGCCAGCATTTTCTTTATTGCCTTTATTGTTTCTGTGGAGATGCCAGGTTCCAGGAAGATTCCACAGAAGGATACATAACAGATTTTGTGAGTTGTGCCAGAAATTAGAATACTATGATTTTCTCTAAAGCAGAGAGTGGGCAATGAAAACTGTCTTGCCCTGAGTGTACTCTGGGGTAGGAAGCTGCATGATAGAACAGGATAGGTCATGATGTGTGCATTGAGGCATCTAAGACTGGTTTTCTTCCTTCTACTCCCCCTGTTTTGGGACCTCCTACAGGTAATGAAAATGATGAGATTGAATGGCTACTGATCACAAGGGGAAGCACAGAGACATAACTAGTTCTGCCCTAAAGGCTTGGAAAATAGAAAGTAAGATGAATGAAGACCAGTGTTGAAAGAAAGGTTCTTATCCAGGACAAGTAAAATATTTGAGAGAAAGGTAGAGATGGTGTCTTCATATAGGAAAAGTTTATTTCTTTTCCAGTTTATCTTATTTAAGATAAACTATCCAATTACACTATGCTGTCTCTTTTGCTGATCCATCAAAAGAATACTCCCTAATAACACCACACCCACTGGGTATATACCCCACAGCTGTGTCTTGGGCCCTCTTCTCCTCTAGCTACATTTTTTCTTGGTGTTTTTATTAGCTCACATGGGTTCAATTACCATCTCTATGCAGATGACTCACAGTTCTCTACATCCATTTCTAGTATACCTCCTAAACTCTAGTCATACATCTCCAACTGCTTCTTAAGAGTTACGTGGTCTACTCACAGTTACCACCTTAATCTAAGTCCATATCACCTGGCTTCCTAATTTGTTCCCCTACCACAACTCTCCTCTTACTCTTGTCCATTTCCCAAACAGTTACTAAAATGATTTATTTAAAATTTAAAAAATTTTATTTTTTAAATTACAAGTAAAAACAATTTTTAATATTCATTTTTAAAAATTTTGAGTTTCAAATTCTTTCCCTCTCTCCCTCCACTTCCCCCTCATTGAGAAGGCAAGCATTTTGATATAGGTTATACGTGTGCAGTCATGCAAAACATATTTCCATACTAGTCATGTTGTGAAAGAAAACAGACCAAAAGACCCCAAGAAAAATGAAGAAAAAAGATACACTTCAATCCGTATTCAGACTCCATCAATTCTTTCTCTGAAGGTGGATAGCATTTTCACTAAAAGTCCTTTGGAATTCTCTTGGATCATTTTTATTGCTGAGAGTAGCTAAGTCCTTCACAGCTGATCATCATACATTATTAGTTGTTATTGTGTACCTTATTCTAGTTCTGCTCATTTCACTTTGCATCAGTTCATGGAAGTCTTTCCAGGCTTTTCCTAAAAGCATCCGACTCATCATTTCTTACGTACATTGGTATTCTGTCATAATTATATACCATAACTTGTTCAGCTATTCCTCAATTGATTGGCAGCCCCTCAGTTTCCAATATTTTGCCACCACAAAAAGAGCTGCTATAAATATTTTTGTATGTATAGGTCTTTTTCCTTTTTGTAAAAATGTCTTTGGAATACAGACTTAGTAGTGGTATATCTGGGTCAAAGGGCATACATAGTTTTATAATCCTTTGGACATAGTTCCAAAACGTTGGATCAGTTCACAACTCCACCAACATTGATTTAGTGTCGCAATTTTCCCACATCCCTCCAACATCTGTCATTTTCCTTTTCTGTCAGATAAGTCAATCTGATGGGTGTGAGGTGGAACCTCAGAGTTGTTTTGATTTCCTTTTCTCTAATCAATAGTGATTTAGAACATTTTTTCATAAGACTATAGATAGCTTTGATTTCTTCATCTGAAAACTACTTGTTCATAGGCTTTAACCATTTATCAATTGGGGAATGACTTGTATTCTTATAAATTTGATTGAGTTCTGAGAAATAAGACCTTTACCAGAGAAACTTGCTGTAATTTTTTTTCACAGTTATGATTACTATGTATTTCCCTCCATTCTATTTTACCCCTTGTTTATCCTTATTTTGCTTTCTTTTCACTCTGGACTTTCTCAAAAGTGTTTTGCTTCTAATCACCACCTCCCTCAATCAGTGCCCTTCCCCTTCTCTTATCCCTTTATCCTCCTACTTTCCTGTAGGGTAAGATGGCTTTCTATATCAAACTAAGTGCATGTTATTCCTTTTTTTGAGTCAATTTTTATGAGAGTAAGGTTAAATGTTGTCTGCCGCCTCACTTCCCCACCTTCCCCTCTACTGTGTAAGTTCTTTTATGCCTCTTTTATGTGAGATAATTTACCCCATTCTACCTTTCTCTTCCCCCTTCTCCCAGTGCATCCCTCTTTCTCATACCTTAATTTTATTTTTTTAGATATCATCTTATCATATCACACTCATGCCCTCTGTCTATACTCCTTCTAAATGTTACAATAATGATAAAGATTTTGAGTTACAAGTTATCATCTCCCTATATAAGAATGTAAACAGTTTAACCTTATTGAATCCTTTATGATTTCTCTTTCCTGTTTACCTTTTTCTGCTTGAGTCTTATATTTGAAAGTTAAAATTTCTATTCAGCTCTAGTCTTTTCATCAGGAATGCTTGAAACTCCTCTATTTCATTAAGCATCAATTCCCCCCCCCCCCCCCAAAGACTTAATCAAAGTTTTGCTGGGTAGGTGGTTCTTGGTTGTAATACTAGCTCCTCTGTCACCTGGAATATCATATTCCAAGCCCTCTTATAGTTTAATGTAGAAGCTGCTAAATCTTGTGTGATCTGGACTGTGGATCCATGATATCTGAATTGTTTCTTTCTGGATTCCTGTAATATTTTCTCCTTGATCTGAGAACTCTGAAATTTGGTTATAACATTTCTGGGAGTTTTCATTTTGGGATTTCTTTCAGGGAGTGATTGGTGGATTCTTTCAATTTCTATTTTACTCTCTTGCTCTAGGATACTAGGGCAGTTTTCCTTGATAATTTCTTGAAATATGATTTCTATGTTCTTTGTTTTTTTTTTTGGATCATGACTTTCTGGTAGTCCAATAATTCTTAAATTATCTCTCCTGGATTTATTTTCCAGGTTAGTTGTTTTTCCAATGAGATATTTCACATTTTCTTCTTTATTTTCCATTCATTTTTCATTTCATTTCATTCTTTTGTTTTATTGTTTCTTGATGTCTCATGGAGTCATTAGCTTCTAGTTAGCCCATTCTAATTTTTAAGGAATTATTTTTGTCAATGAGCTTTTATATCTCCTTTTCCATTTGACCAGTTCTACTTTTTAAGGATTTCTTTTCTTCAGGGGATTTTTGTGCCTCTTTTACCATTTGGCCTATTCTGTTTTTTTTATGGTATTATTTCCTTTAGTATTATTTCTTTTGTGCCTCCTTTTACCAAGCTGTTGATTGTTTTTTCATGATTTTCTTTTATCACTCTCATTTTTCCCCCTAATTTTTCCTCTACCTCTTTTTTCTTTTTAAAATCTTTTTTGAGTTCTTCCATGAATTCTTTTTTGGGCCTGAGACTTATTCACATTTTTCTTTGAGATTCTGCATGTAGATATTTTGACTTTGTTGTCTTCTAAGTTTGTGTTTTGACCTTTCCTGTCACCATAGTAACTTTCTATGGTCAGATTCTTTTTTGTTGTTGTTTTTTCATTTCCCAGCCTATTTCCTATCTTTTAACTTTAGGTTAAAGTTGGCTCTGCTCTTTTGCTGGAAGCGGCACTGTCCCAAGCTTCAGGTTTTATATGTTGCTGTTTTCAGAGTGATTTCTGGGGGACTGTATGTTTTCAGTTCTTCCAAGGTGGTATGATCTAAGAAGAAGTGTGGTCATTGCTTTCCTAGCCTGTGCTCTGGTCTATGACCACAAATACTCTTTTCTGCCTTGGAACTGTGATCAATGTCTCTGCTAGTGCTAGTGTTCCTCCTTGCCCTGGGACTATGACCCAGAACACATATGGGCAATGCAACAGAGCCCTGCACCTAGTGCCAGCAAAGGGTCCCCTGCAATCTCCTTCTGACCAGCTGTCCAATCATCTTACTATTGGTGGACTGAGTGCTCTGGAAGCCACTGCTTCTAATTCTGTTACCCTCAAGATTGCTGCTGGTTTGCTGGGGTGTGGCCTACACTGGACTGTGCTCCACTCTCACCCCCATGAGACAAACTTTTTCCTGTCAACCTTTTAAATTCTCTTGGGCAAGAAAATTCTTTCACTCCATCCTTCTGTTTGCTTTCCTATTTCAGAATTTGTTTTGAAGCAATATTTTACAGTTGTTTGGAGGGTAATTTGGGAGAGTGCTGGTGAGCCCCTGCCTTTACTTTGCCATCTTGGCTCCCACCTCCTACAGTTATTTTACAATAGTACAAGTCTAATCATTTCATCCCTCTACTTAACAAACATCAATAGCTTCCTATTGCCTTTAGGAGTAAATACAAATACTTTTGTTTAGCTAAAACATCTTTCACAATCTGGCCCTAACCTATTTTCCCAACCTAACATTACTCCTCTTTCCATACTCTGCAGTCCAGTCAGACTGACCTTGCTGTCTTTGTCTCTTTGCACTGGCTGATTCCCATTCGAGTATAAATTCCCTACTCACTTCTGTTCTTAGCATCCCTTGTTTCCTTCATAACTCAATTCAAATGTCATCTTTTACTGAAACCTTCCCTGCTCCTCACAACTGCTAAAGTCTTCTCCCCACAAATTACCATAAATTTGTTTTGTATAAAGTTTGTTCATACTTATTTATATATATGTTGTCTTCCTTGATAGACTGAAAACTCCTTGGGGGCAAGGCATATTTCATTTATCTCTTTTTATCCCCTTTGTCTATCACAGTTGCTGGAACACAGTAGATATTTAATAAATGCTTGTAGATTAACTAATTAAATTTCTGAATTCAAGGTGCTATGATAAGACAGAAGGGAGCCCAGGCAAAGGGGGTTCATGAACTACGTAGAGCCAGTAGATTTCATATTTTAATATTTTGAACAATATTCTATTTGAAACCCTATACTGATTTTTTTTTGCCACGTAATTTCTTTTGAGTCCAGAAATATATTGGTTTAGAATTGTACATATTAGAAAAAAATTGGATGATATACAACATGACCCTAGATTGATTTTGGCTTCAGATAATGGAGGTTAATCTAAATTGCTTAGCAATTCTGTGAAGTATGGGCTTGGTTACAGTGGCAAACACCCGAAGCTTTTGTAAGCTGACTACCATCTGGTGGGCAGTGCTGTTACTGCTGCTTCTTAGGAAGGTTATGAGAAGCATACTCCTGAGAGAAACTGAGACCATAGCCTGGTGGCTCAAACAGGGTGTCATATGGTCAACCAAGTAGATACTACTCTCCATCTCTGAATAATATAGTGCAGAGATTCTTTATCTTTTTTGTATCATGAACCCTTTTTGCAGTTTAATGAAATCAAACCTCTCCAGATATTTTTTTAATTACATAAAACAAAACACATAGGATTACAAAGGATACTGATTATATTGAAATACAGTCTGTAGGTAGAAAGACTACA
>NW_020947062.1:6079440-6196524 GCF_900497805.2 Vombatus ursinus | reverse complement strand
GATTTCTACTGATGACAAAGTCATAGGTACTGCTATTATTACTGTGATTTGTTGCCTATGTTCATAATTGAAAGATACATTTCAGTTAGAGGTTTGTGAAAATAAAGATATAATTTATTATTTTTTTTACCATCCAAGTTCATAGACTTTCTGAAATATATCCAGTTATCTTGTGAGGGTTAGGGGGAAAGTTCTTTGATGCCAAGTTAAGAACTGCATTTTTGGGTTGGCTTAAGGAAAGCACTTCAGCGGCAGGATCTAAAGTACCAAGGTGCTGGGAGACTCCAAAATATCACACAGTCACACTAGGAAAAACTTCCTAACAACTGGAGTAATGCTAAAGTGAAGGTGACTCTTTCCAAAGATAGAGGTTTTCTATTCATTGAGATTTTCACATAAAAGCTGGCAGAAAGTTGTTGAGGATATTCCTATTTGAGTTTCCTTCAAAAATAAGATTCTGTGATTCATTAATCTCTAAGGTCTCTTCCAACATCAAATTCAGGTTGTATCTTTGACAGTGGGGTGGAAATCTCCATACTGATAAAATCTTGTTAAATCTATGTACTGAATAATCTTTCCCTTATACCCTTTCCTAATTAAAAGAGGTAACTATAATTCTTTTCTTAAAAGCATGAAAATCCTGACCCTTTTTTCCCCAGTGGTAATCTGATGTGGTGTCTTTACATGGTTGTATTGCTTTATCAATGAGCATGTTATTATCCATTATTAAAAATAATGGCTTTACAGTTTGTAAAACACTTTATAATCATCATCTGAGGTAATTATTCCATCTTACAGATCAGGAAAGTGAGACTCATAGAGATGAAATGACTCATAACTTGGTCACAATCACATAGCTAATAAGTGGCAGAGCCAAAACTTAAACCTAGAATTTTTTACTACAAAGTCATGTGATTTCTGCTATACCATGAAGACTTTCAAGGAGAAAGATATGTGGTTAAGAGTACACTTCTTTTAGTGTTCTATGTGCAACAGCCATTTAAGTCACCTGTGAAGAGTTCATCCAGATGAAGGTGGAAGACTAAACAATACCATTAACTTTCAACATCATACTTGAAGACTCCCTTGTTAGAAGTCTTTATGCAAAGGCTGGATGACCCTCTTATCTGCTTAATATAATCAAAAGTATTCTTTTTAATAAAGTTTAATAATTCTTTTTAATAAGTCCTACCTATGTAGGACTAAAGGGCCATTTAGGTCCCTTCAAATTCTGAAATTCCGTGATTATATGAAACATTGAAGCTACAAACAGAATTTTATTTTTTCTCTCTGTTTTAAGTTTCAAGTTAACTCATTCAAAGCTTTAGGTATAATGGTGAGGTTGAAATAATCTCACATCATTTTAGCCTTGATGTATTAACTAGGTGAGAATAAATCTCAATAAATCAATTAATCATAAGTTTTAGAGAGAGGTTCTTAACTTTTTTGTCATAGATCCCTTTGGCAGTCTGGTGAAAACCTTCGCAGAATAACTTTTAAAAATGTATATAAAATAACATAGATAGGATTACCAAGGAAACAGATTGTACTGAAGTAGTTATAAAATACAAAGAAAAAGCTCCCCCCCCAAAACACCAAATTCCTGGGTGCCAGTTTAATAATCTTTGCTTAAGTGCAAAAAGTCTTTGAACCTACAGTATAAAGTGATATTGCACAAAAACAGTGTTTGGATAGACTGATAAAACTTGGCTACACTCCGGGAGTTATCTATAAATTCTCAAACTTGTTAGAACTGGATTCATTTGAAAGGTTAGAGATAATGTGGAGTTCAACTAAGTCTCCTGAGAACCAATTGCTTGGGGGGAAGAGGAGAAAGGAGAAGCCTTGGCTCTGGCCTTGGATTAAGGATCTTCTCTGTCTCTTCCACCTGCTATGTCCGGAGCAGAACCCTGCAAGCTTTAAAGGTCTAAAGAATTTTGGACTTTCCATTTGCCTATCAGTGTCCTAGCTGCATCCCCCAACCAGCGATGGCAGTGTCTGCATCAGGAGCCAAGGTGAGGTGAATTCAGATTCACCATGTTTAAATGAAACTTCTTGGGTACTCCCAAAATGGGAGGAAAGGTATTACAGAAACCAGGAGCTGTGAACTATTCTTTCACCACATGTGCTTTCTAAGTTTGAGCTCACTTTTGCTTGGACTCTATGCACTTATGGAAGAGTGTGTCACAGACACTGGGAGTATGTCTATACCAAGTGATCTTCCATTCCATCTTGATAAACATTCATTTCTAAAAGCTACTTAAGGTTGGATAACTAAATTGATTTTTTTTTGGGCAAGGCAATGGGATGAAGTGACTTGCCCAGGGTAACATAGCTAGTAAGTGTCAAATGTCTGAGGTCAGATTTGAATTCAGGTCTTCCTGAATCTAGGGCTGATGCTCCATCCACTGCGCCATCTAGCTGCCCCCTAAATTGATTTTTAACTGATAATCTAGGGCAGGGAGAATGTGAGAGAGGTGGAGCACATCAGTTGGGGTTTGAAGCTATGGCATTAAAGAATTATCCATAGAGTTCTGAGAAGGGGAGATGTAACTTTGTTTTGTAGACCTCAGTCTCATGTGAGATCAGGAGTTGAGGTAAGGATCCTCAGAGCATATAAGGGCTACATAAATTCACAACAATTTCTCTAAATTATTTTAGCCACTTTGAAATACCTGATCTATTGTCAAATTTCAGTTGTAGAACTTTATAGTTAACATATTCTCTTGAAAAGAATAATTTATTACCTTACTGAAAGCTCAAAAATAAGCTTCCAAATACAAAACAGAAAATGTTTGACTCAAGGTTATTATGAAAGAAATTTTTAAAAGAAATTCATCAAATGAAACCTTTTGCTTTCATGCAAAAATATTTAAGACAATTCATATATTACAATATGTTTGGTAATGTGTAAATATGTAAATCAGAACAAAAAAACTATCTTTGTGCAGGCATTTACCTCTATTATTTTACTCCAGATAGGCTGATGACTTACTGCATCCCAGAGTGTAACATGTTTGTCATGCCCACATGTCAAGAATTGAGATTTAGAAGAATGGATGGCTAGCCCCCAGAGTTCATCAGTGTGGCCCTACAAAAAACAAAAGAAAATAAATTATTTTATAAAATAATGAAATCAAAAGAATAGTTTTAGTATATCATTAACCATAGTTTGATAGCACAATTTGCATTTATTTTTTCAGTTTCTTTCATAATTTACATTTTCAGCTTATAATCTATAAACTATATCTCATATTTCTACAGTGTTTTTCTTACAACAATCCTGTGAAGTAGGCAGTAGAAGTACATATCATCTGAAACTGGACAGCAACAAAAATATATTATGAACCTATTCTGCTGGGCCCCGGGAGAGAGTTTAGGTTTAGATAAGGGATGTTCCCTGAATTTATAAAGCTTACAGTCTAGTAGAGGGAATAGACACCAATAGAGATAAACACAATACCCAATATTACATATTAAATACATTAGAGAATTATAAAACAAAGTACTTTATGAGCTGTAGTTGGTGGAGGGGTTCAGAGAAAGCTACATAGAACAGACGACATTTGATTTGGGCTTTAAAAGATGGGTAGGAATTCTGGAGAAGGGGAAGGAGAGCATTCCAGGTAAATTGAATATCCTGAGTAAAGACATGTGAGCACAATTTGTAGCTGGAGGACAGAGAGTTGTCCATTTCAGCAGAAACAAATAGCATACAAAAAGGATTTATCTAAGATAAGATGCATCCTTGCTCTGGAGACCCGAGATTCATCTGTGAGATAAGACTAGAAAAGCAAGGTGGATCCAAATTGGAGGAGCGGGGAGGGCATTGAATGATAGACAGAACAGTCTGAATTTCACTTGTTAATCTACAAGAAGCCACTGAAGAGTTTTTAGAGAAATTAATATGACTAGATTCATGCATAAAGAGATTATTCTGGCAGTATATGAAGGATGTATTGGAAAGGTAAGAGTGAAGGCTGGAGTAACTCCTAACCCTAAGCAGACTATTATATCAACACCTAGGCAGCTGGTGGTGAGGACTTTATCAGGAGAGTGGCAGTGGGTATGTAGAGCAATGGATGCAAGGCACACTGTAGAGTGGGAATCAACAGGACTTAGTAACTGATTAGATTGAGAGAGGGAAGAGTCCAAGATAACTCCAAGCTGAACCAGCACAGAACCAGGGAATATTGGTGCCTCAGGGAGGAATGATACATCACTATAAACTTAACTCTCTCTAGACTCAGAATCTCAGCACAGAAAGGGACCTTAGAGGTCAACTAGTTTAATCTATCCATTTTACAGGTCAGGAACCCGAAGCCCAGAAATGTTACAAGATTGCCAAATCACAGCAAGTTAGAAGGTCAGTGCTGGGACTAGGACCTAAACTGCTTAATTTCCAGGTTAGTGATTTACTTCCACAGCACCCTGCCTCATAGTGTATTCTATTACAACTTAAAATAATAAAATATTTGGTTGACTTACCCAGGTTGAAACTTACCTGGGTAATTGGATTAAAATCCCCTGACAGAGTGCCTTGTAAAACAAAGTTCCTAGTAGTGCCAATCAAGACAATATCACCTTTTCCTTCAGCTACTGTTCTTATTGGACCAAACTGTTCTGGAATCTGCTTTCAAATGAGGCAAATGAAAATAAAAATTAAATATTTCATAAAGTTACTCTCAAAACATAACCATTTAAAATACGTGTGTTTAGTATTCATTATCTGAGAGCCTGACAGGTGCCTTTCCAGTAGGCACACTTCATTCAATAAATATTGATGAATTAATGACCAAATGATGAAAACCCGAAATTGTTTTTAAAATGTTACTTATCTGAAAGTTCCAAATGACTGATTCTAAAAGAACCAACAAAATGAGCCTTTTTTCAGGGCAGGTAGAGAAAATTATAGAATTTTCTGGTTCATACCCTAACATTATGAAATGCTATTGATTTTATACTTTGAATTTTTATTTACAGATGATACCTTGAGGGCAAATAGTATATTACTATAGTATCAAATATATATATACACACATAAACACACATATATGTGTACATATATCTCGCAATATATATTTAGAAATAAGAAACATCTGCCTCCACAAAGTACTACCCATGACATAAACTCTGTCAAGTGAATGATCCATTCTGGAAAGGCTTTGAGCCCAGCTTATGTCTACCATCTGAGGCCCAGTTTAGCTAACACAGGCAGACTTATTAGTAGACCGTTCACTTGAATGAATAAGTAAAAAAGTATTTATTAATCTATATGGCAGATGGAAAGACTCGCTGTTCCTTAGGGTTCAGTGACATGGCACATGATCTAGAGCAGGGCTGCTTAAACTTTTTCCACTCACCATCCCTTTTCACGTTTTGGCAGTATTTGTAGGTGTTGCATGGCCTGAGGACATGCGCAGTGCAAACTGTGTATGCTTTGTGTTCAGTGCCAAGGCTTCAGTGAAGTTGCATGGTGCAAGATGGGCAAGTGCTGCCAGAAACACCTTGTATTCATTATGCATTTGATTTTTAATTAATTTTTGGTTGTTGCACGTTCAGAAACTTTTTACTGTTGCCAAATTTTTCATGACCCCAGATGGTCGCAACCCACAGTTTGAGAAGCACTGAGGGTTCAGTGGTAAGGTGAATAGCAAAACTTACTCCTTTTGCCCACCAGGAGTGCATATTGTTTAGTTCCTTTGCTGAAGAAGGCCAACCTCTCCTTTCCTGCTTTGTCTCCTGTCATTTGTAGACTTACTTATATTATAGTACCAGACCTACTGTCACTGAAATCCTGGACTCCATGACTCCCACAGCCCCAGTTGGGAACTAGACCAGGACAGTATAGCCATACTCATGGCTAAACCTTCCTTGCTGCTACCTGAATAAAAAGTGGGTATAGCAGTGACTAAGGCAATTGCTGTTGGTCTCTCTATGACCTAGGACACAGCCACCACTGAGCAGTTGTTGTAATTCAGGCTTAGGCTGGGACCATCACTGCAGCTTATTGCTGCAAAGATTCCCTGCAATGCCCCCCTCCCCATTTCACCATGGTCTGGTCCCATTTCACTGGCTTATGAACAGTGACGTCTATCTGTCACTTGATAATGAATTATTTAGCCATGGCAACCCATAAAACAAATGATAAAATACAAACCAGCCTTCAGCCCTTTGTGGCCCTCTTTTTCATTTTAGCAGTGACGTAGCAAAGAAAGCTAAGCATCCTACAGTTTTTATAAAGTCTATAAACACTAACAGCTTAGTTATTGTTAATCTAAATGTAAGATGTTTGTTCAATGACCAATGAGTTGACATAATACAGGATGAACTGAGTCATATCAACTTTGACATTACTGGGTAGACTACTGCGGCAAATTTATAGACATATACAAATAAGAGTTACATAGGATGGACAGACATGGATAGGCTGCACTCCACATCGTTTAGGGGAATATTCACACCAATGAAATCACAGAGGCACTGGAGTAATATGAATTATTATACTAATAGTAAAAATAAATATTACAACTTAAAGGCTTTTTGAAGGGGCTTTGTATATACCTAGAAGTGTACATGTTGTTTCTCCCATTATAATGTCAGCTCCTTGAGAGCAGAGCCTGTTTTGCTTTTCCTTTGTAGCTCTCGAACTTAAGAGCTCCTGGCACAGAGTAATGCTTAATAAATGCTTATTGACTGATTTTATTCATGTGAAATCTTTGTCCACTAATACAGATTTTTAAAAATCATTATTTATTTACTCATAGCATTTATTTTTAAAAGATTTTGAGTTCCAAATTCTCTATCTCCCTCTAGTCCCTCCCCCACTCATTGAGAAGGCAAGCAATATATCAATTATACATGTGAAATCATGCAAAATGTTTTGCCATATTAGTCATGTGGCAAAAAAGCAAGAAAAATAAAGAAAGTAAAAAATTATACTTCAATCTGTACTCAGAGTTGATCAGTCTGAAGGTGAATAGCATTTTTCATCATGAGTTCTTCAGAATTGTCTTGGATCATTAAATTGATCAGAATAGCTAAGTCTTTCACATTTTATCATCACTACAATATCACTGTTATCATGTACAATGTTCTCCTGGTTCTCCTCATTTCACTTTGCATCAGTTCATGCAAGTCTTCCCTGGTCTTTCTGAAACCATTTCACTCATTATTTCTTATAGAACAATAGTATTTTATCACAAACACATGCCACAATTTGTTCAACCATTCCCCAATTGATGAGCATCACTTCAATTTCCAATTCTTTGCCACCACAAAATGAGCTGCTATAAATATTTTTGTATATGCAAGCTCTTTTCCTTTCCTTTTTTTAAAATCTCTTTGGGATATAGACTTTGTAGTGGTATTTCCGGGTCAAAGGGTATGTAAGGTTTTAAAGTGCTTTGGACATAGTTCCAATTTGCTCCCCAGAATGGCTGGATCAACAATTTTTCCAAATCCCCTCTAACATTTGTCATTTTCCTTTTCTGTCATATTAGCCAATCTGATAGATATGAGGTGGTACCTTAGGGTTATTTTAATCTGCCTTTTGCTAATCAATAATGATTTAGAATATTTTGTCATGTGATTATAGATAGCTTTGATTTCTTTATCAGAAAACTACCTATTCATATCCTTTGACCATTTACCAATTGGGGAATGGCTCTTGTTTTTATAAGTTCCCTATACATTTGAGAAATGAGACCTTTATCAGAGAACCTTGCTGTAAATTTTTCTCCTAGTTCCCTGGTTTTATTCTAATCATGGATGCATTGGTTTTGTTTGTGCAGAACCTTTTTAATTTAATGCAATCAAAATTCTCCATTTTGCTTCCTGTGATCCTCTCTACCTCTCATTGATGCAGATTTTCAACCCCTCTCCATATATTAGTAGATAGCTTATAAGTTGTTGTGGTCACCTGGTGGACACCTAATGGCCAACCCTAGTAATGAGCCTTTCTGAACTCAGCCAGCCTAGTCCTTGGATCAAGAACACATATTTGAAGATTCTGTAACTTGATAGGACCTACTAGAACTCGTACTCTGCTGTTGAGAACCCAAAGTTACCTTTAAAAGGTATCAATAGTGGAGATATGTACTTTATATTTCTAGAGTGCAATACTACATTGCTTTGTGTTAGCAAAATGTAGCATATTATTGTAATAATTCTAAATAGTATAAATGAAAATGATAAATTATTTGGCAGATTCATCTTACTTAATTCTTCAACTATCTGTGATTTTGTCAGTGTGGGCAATCTCTTCACTATTACAAATTGCAACTTTCTAACAACTTAGTAGACGGTTTTTAAGAGTTTAAAGGATTAGCTACTTCTAACTTAGCCAGGCTGGATCTCAGACAACAGGCACAGTCCCCTCAGCTGTCAGTTTCAAAACCTTTCCAGATTGGTAGGACCTGCCAGAGTTTGCATTCCACTGGCATACCCTTAGAGAACTCAGGGTCACCTCTGCCATGATGAGTCACTGGAAGAGGACCCAAGTAGATAGTTTAATGAAGTGTTTAACATTTGAAATGCTCTAATTTGCAGTGATGTCATTTGAAAGCACATTTGCTGTAACTAAACAAATGGGTTCTCACTAAAAAAGAAACAAAAAGAAAAACACACTTCATAATCTGAGAAATTTAAGCATTCAAGTCCTATAGAAATGTCTATCTGCTTCTGACCGAAGCTTGGTTTTTTCCAAGACATTGTTTAGATCAGTTTAGATCAGTGCTTCTTAAACTGTGGGTAGCAACACATAGTTTAAGAAGTGCTGAAGGGGTCATGAGTGGAAAAAATTTAAGAAGCCCTGGTTTGGATAGTGATATTTTTAAAAATATGATGTTTGGGAGAATTCTTCATACTAATAAAGAATTAATGAGTCCAAGCTACCGCTGTACTCCAGGCAAATGCATGATGAGCATTTTTTATGTGCGCATAGACCACTGTTAAAACTACTTTATAGTCAGAATCTAAGAAATATACGTTGGCTCTGAATCTATCACTTCTGAAGTGAATTAACAGTTCAGGGCTGAGATCTGGACCTGAGAAAGAGAAGCAGGTGTGTGGAGTTTACTTTAGCCTGAAAATAAGGGTAGGAACTCTTCTGATCATGTTAATGGCTATATCTTGAGAGTAAACCACAACAAAGGTGGTCTGGGATCCAGGGGAATGATATGACATCCCACAGGAGTAATGGGAAGCCTGGCAATGTGCATATGTGTGAGAGAGTATGGCTTAATGAACATCTTGTGCTTTGACTACAAAGGAACAGAGTCAGGTTGTATTGGCACAGTGAGTTAATTGCCATAGCTATTTGCTAGAGATATGCAGTGCAAGGACATTCTTTATGTTTGGTATTCTGTGACTGTGACTCTGGATTTCTATGAGATGTGGCAGAGAAAGGAAAGTCATGAAGAAGGATTGTAGTAGTAACAGTTTGGCATCACAAACAAAATAGTATTTGACAGGATACCTGTGACATCACTACCCACTGACAGATATAGTCTACAGGGACACATCTGATAAGATGAATGGAACCCAGGAGCACCATATTTGAACGTGGTAAACAGTATGGACTCTTTCAGGAAGCTAAGTGCTAAGTTCTGTTGTAAGTGCTTTACTAATTTCATCTCATGTGATTCTTACAATAACCATGTGAGGTAGGTGCTTTTATTATCCCTTTTCTATAGCTGAGGAATCTGAGGCAAAAAAAAAGTTAAGTGACTTGCCCATGGTAACACTGCTTGGAAGTATCTAAGGCCAGATTTGAACTTAGGTCTTCCTGACTCCAGACCTAATGGTCTATCCACTGCGCTACCTAGCTGCCATCTTAGAGAGGTGAAGACTACCTATTTGAAAGAGCAGATAGTCTAGCAATAAGAAGAATGTGAATAGAGGAAATTAGTCTTCTTATTGATCCTGATAAGGGTCAGGATAAAAAGGCCTGTAGGTAAGAGTAGAAGATATTTGTTTCCCTAAGTCCAAACGTTTTAACTAAATGGAAAAGATCTATTCTGCAGGTGGTAGTGGTGGTAGTTCATGCCTTTTTTTTTTAATTTGGTAGTTCACATCTTGGATGTGTGAGAGCATAAGTACAGGCAGGAGGAGATGAGTGAGCAATGGTGCATTCATATGTTAATACTTATGTGGGTTATGATACATTAAGGAGATAACCAGAAATTCAAGAGTCAGGTAAGGAAGAAAAGAGAACTTGAATTTGGTGGTATGGCATGATTGTCCTAGGAATCACAAAAACTTTTCATACTGGGCCGCAAAATCTCAACAGCCAACTAAAAGGTCCTGCTAAATGAGAAAAATCCTGGCAACCTACTGTATGTCCTTAAAGGCAGGCAACGTAACTGAGATACAGAGAAATATTACAAAAGGTGAATTGTAGTTTTCAGGTACCACATATTTCAGCCTCCTTAAGGATGCGTAAGTTCTATTTCATAGATAACTGTGAGATTGACGTTGATTTAGAAAAGTGCTCTAAGGTTTACATTTGTCTATTCAGGAAACTATAAACTGAAAGAGGCAGCATGGCATAGTGGATAGAGTACTGGTTTCAAGTACTACCTGATGTGTCCTTGCTGGGTGACCTGGGGAAACCACTTATCCTCTTAAAGCCTCAGGCTTACAGCCTAGGACTTCTCTACGAAAACATAAATAGGTGGTGACCTACACAGGTAGAGGGAGTTCCCATGCCAAAAGTTTCTGACACTGATGAAAAACAAAGGTTTTGTGTGTGTTTGCATAATTATAAGCTTTTATGACTTCGTGCTAAACATATGTGCCCAGATAAGCACACTTATAAGTGTGTTTAGCTGAAATTTTATTTAAAGGCATTGATGTAGTTCCAGGGAGAATACTTGGTGCCTCTTGAGCAGTTGGAGAGAACTGCTAGAAACTATATCAGGTTTTTGACTTTGAGTATATGAGGAAGTAAGCAAATGATGACAGTTTCAACAAGTGGAAGGAGAAAAGGCCTAATGAAATTCTAGCAGCACTAGATTTGACAGAAAAGGAATGATCATACATCTGAATTGTGAATTCAGGGGTTTTATAAAACTAGTAGTTAGAGCATTAGTTGATAGATTCTAAAGTTTTCGATAATTTATGGAAGAATTGCTTTGCACAGCCTATGAAATGTTTTGGTAGTCAGACAATAATAGTTGTTTCACTGACTGGAGTATGTCCAAGATCATCCCAAACACCCAAATTCAAATGGATTCTTAGGCAGGTAGGAGCAAGTAAGAACTTAGAATTGTCCTCAAGTAAATTATACTGCACACCTCCCTAGACCCAGAATAGGAAGCTATTTCTATTGGTACTGTTGGATACCTACTCTGGATGGATTAGGTGGCACAGTGGATATAGAGTGCCAGGCCTGGAGTCAGAAAGACTCATCTTCATGAGTTTAAATCTAATCTCAGACATTTACTAGACCCTAGGCAAGTCATTTAACCCTATTTGCTTCAGTTCCTCACCTATAAAATGAGCTGGAGAAGGAAATGGCAAACCACTCTAGTATCTTTGCCAAGAAAACCCCAAATGGGGTCACAAAGAGTTGGACAAGACAGAAACAACTGAACAACAAAATAGAAAAAGGTGTGTCTATTGTTCCTCAATTTTTGCTAAACATTGTCAACTGGTAGACTTCTCTACATCATTAATGTTCTTCATAAAATGTGGTGTCCAGGTATGAACACAATACTCCTGGCTGTGGACTGCCCAGGGCAGGATACAATGGGATTATCACTTTTCTAGTCCTGTATACCAGTGGAGTAAAACTCAAATAGAAATAAGCGTCAGTAATTTGTGTATAAGCATCCCTATGTTGACTTAAGTTTTAAAAGTAATTTATATTTTATGGTATTTTTATTTATCTTATAATATTTTTCAATTTATTTTGTTAAATATTTACCAAGTGCATTTTAATTTGGTTTGGGCCACACTATGGAGAATTATGGGTCAAATATTTGACATGTCTGCCACATACTACTCCTCTCATAATGCATCCTATGATCATAATAGCTACCTGGGCTAACATGCCATCCTAATGATTGATTGATATAGAGTTTGAAGTCTAATAAAACATTCAGAATTTTTTTCTGGAAGACTATCTCCAGTGCTTCTTAAACTGTGGGTCACGACGTGTAAGGAATCTGAAGTGTTTATGGCAGTGCTTGCTCATGTTGCATCTCACAACTTTGCAGCAGTCTTGGTTCTGAACACAAAGCATGCCCTCAAGCCACCCAATGCCAACTACCGCTCCTAGAACATGAAAGGGATCAGAAAGTGGAAAAAGTTTTAGAAGCCCTTATTTTCTTATCTTCCAGCTCATCAACATTCTATTTGTCATCCAATATGTTAGCTTATCACTCCAAGTTTTATGCATTCTGCAAATCTGATAAACACATTATGACTTTAAGTCAATGATAAAAATATTCAACAGCAAATATCCCCGGGACATTAGTAAGGACCTCCTTCCAAGCTGACACTGAAAAACTGAATTAATTACTACTTCCAAGGTCCATTTATTCAGCAGTTCCAAATATAACTAACCATACTATCATAGGATTCAGCACTTTCACTGCTGTAGCCCAGGTATGTTTCCCAGTCAAGGAAAGAAGTTTGCTAGGTGGCGCAATGAATAAAGTGATGGGCCAGGAGTCAGAAAGATTCATCTTCTTCATTTAAAATTTGGCCTCTGACACTTCCTAGCTGTGTGACCCTGGGCAAGTCACTTAATTGTTTGCCTCAGTTTCCTCATCTGTAAAATGAGCTGGAGAAGGAAATGGTAAACCACTCCAGTGACTTTGCATGAAAACCCAAATGGGGTCACAAAGAGTAAGACATGACTGAAAATGACTGAACAACAACACTATTATCAATCCCAATTCTCTCCATCTTGTGCATAAGGAAAGCATGAGGAATTTTGTCAAACAATTTGCTAAATTCTAAGTAAACTATATCTAAAACATTCTCAATGATCTACCAGTCAGTAACCACATCAAAAAATAAAATAGCCACTTCAATATCACTTTATTTTCCTAGATATTTTCTTTAATATGTTCTAGAATTCTGCCAGGAATCAAAGTCAAGCTCATGGGCTAACAGTTTCCAAACTCTATTCTCTACATAATTAAAAAAATTATTATATTTTTATTTCTTCAGTGCTGCCATATTTCCCTGGTTCTCCACAAAATTTTAAAGATCATTGAGAGTTTCATTGCTGAGCAATCACATTTGCCAGTTTTACCTCACAATGCAATCTATTTGATTCCAGTGACTTGAACTCATTTAAAGCAGCTAAATGCTCTCATGTTATTTCCCTGGATTATCAACTCCCTATTAGCTATTTTTGTTTTGTCTTTTCCATCCCAAAGATTATTGGCCTTGGGAGGGAAATTACAGTGAATGTATAGACAGTCATCATTGTGCTATGTCAATATTTTTACCCCTTCTCAAATATTCTCTTTTCTCTAATGCAACTAAGAAAAAAAATTATTCCTGACCTTAACAATTTTATGAGCCTGACTTTAGAAGTCAGGCTCAGATAATTCTGAGTTTTTGCACTTAGAGGACCAGGGCTCACATCTAAACTGATCTTCCTTTGCTTCCAATCTTCTGTACAAGTTTTTCTTTGAAAGATCTAAGTTGGTACTGTGTACAACGTTGTCCTAGTTCTGCTCACTTCACTCAGCCTCAGATCATATAAGTCTTTCCAGGTTTTTCTGAAGTTTGCCTGTTCATCATTTCTTATAGCACAACAGTATTCTATTACATTCATATACCATAACTTGTTCAGCCATTCCCCAACTGATGGGCATCCTCTCAATTTCCAATTCTTTGCCACCACAAAAAGAACTGCCATAAATATTTTTGTACATGTGGGTCCTTTTCCCGTTTGTATGATCTCTTTGGGACACAGCCCTAAAAGTGCTATTGCTGGGTCAAAATATATGCCCATTTTTATAGCCCTTTGGGCATAGTTCCAAATTGCTCTTCAAAATGGTTGGATCATTTCACAACTCCACCAACAATGCATTAGTGTTCCAGTTTTCCCACATCTTCTCCAACATTTATCATTTTCCTGTTTTGTCATGTTGGCCATTCTGATAGTTGTGATGTGGCACCTCAGAGTTGTTTTGATTTGCATTTCTCTAACCAATAGTGATTTAGAGCATTTTTTAATATGACTATAGGCGGCTTTAATTTCTTCATCTGAGAACTGCCTGTTTATATCCTTTGACCATTTATTTTGGGGAATGACTTGCATTCTTATAAATTTGACTTAATTCTCTATATGTTTTAGAAATGAAGCCCTTATCAGAGACACTGGTTGTAAAAATTCTATCCCAATTTTCTACTTTCCTTCTAATCTTGGTTGCATTGGCTTTGTTTGTGCAAAAACTTTTCAATTTAATGTAGTCAAAGTTATCCATTTTGCATTTCGTAACATTCTTTATCCCCTGTTTGGTCATGAATTCTTCTCTTCTCCATAAATCTGCCAGGTAAACTATTCCTTGATCTCCCACTCTGCTTAAGTACAGCATCAGCCTTTATATCTAAATGATGAACCCATTTTGACTTTATTTTGGTATATGGTGTGAGAATTTGGTCTACACCTAGTTTCTGCCATACTCTTTTCCAATTTTCCCAGCAGTTTTTGTCAAATAGTGAGTTCTTATCCCAGAAGCTGGGGTCTTTGGGTTTATCAAACATAAGATTATTATAGTCATTGACAACTGTGTCTTGCATATTTAACCTATTCCACTGATCCACTACTCTATTTCTTAGCCAGTACCAAGTAGTTTTGATGATTGCTGTTTTATAATACAATTAAAGATCTGGTACGGCTAAGCCACCCTAGCATTTCTTTTCACTAGCTCCCTTGATATTCTGGACCTTTTGTTCTTCCAAATGAATCTTGTTATTTTTTCTAGCTCTATAAAATAATTTTTGATAGTTTGATTGGTATGGCACTGAATAAGTAAATTAGCTTAGGTAGAATTGTCATTTTTATTATATTAGCTTTGCCTACCCATGAGCAACTGATGTTTTTCTAATTATTTAGATCTGACTTTATTTGTAATTGTGTTCATGTAATTGCTCGGTTTGTTTCGGTAGGTAGATGCCTAAATATTTTAAAATGTCTACAGTAACATTAAATGGAATTTCTCATTCTATCTCTTGCTGTTAGGCTTTGTTGGTAATATATAGAAATGCCGATGATTTATGTGGGTTTATTTTATAGCCTGCTACTTTGCTAAAGTTGTTTATTATTTCAAGTTTATTATTTGATTCTCTAGGGTTCTCTAAGTATATCATATCATCTGCAAAGAGTGATAGCTTTGTTTCTTCTTTGCCTATTCTAATACCTTCAATTTCTTTCTGTTCTCTTATTGCTAAAGCTAACTAGCTAGTTCGATATTGAACACAGTGGTGATAAAGGACATCCTCGTTTCACCCCCAATCTTATTGGAAATGCTTCTAGCTTGTCTCCATTATATATGATACTTGCTGAAGGTTTTAGGTAGATGCTATTTATTATTTTAAGGAAGACTCCATTTATTCCTATGCTCTCTAGTGTTTGTAATAGGAATGGGTGTTGTATTTTGTCAAAAGCTTTTTCTGCATCCATTGAGATGATCACGTGGTTTCTGTTAGTTTTGTTGTTGATATGATCAATTATGTTGATAGTTTTCCTAATATTGAACCAGCCCTGCATTCCTGATATAAATCCTACCTGGTTATAGTATATTATTCTTGTGATAAGTTGCTGTAATCTATGCTAACATTTTATTTAAAATTTTTGTATCTATATTCATTAGGGAAATTGATCTATAATTTTCTTTCTCTGTTTTGACTCTTCCCAATTTAGGTATCAGCACCATATTGGTATCATAAAAAGAATTTGGTAAGACTCCTTCTTCACCTACTTTCTCAAATAGTCTATATAGTATTGGAATTAATTCTTCTTTAAATGTTTGATATAATTCGCTTGTAAATCCATCTGGCCCTGAAGATTTTTTCCTAGGGAATTCATTAATGGTTTGTTCAATTTCTTTTTCTGAGATGGGATTATTTAAGTATTTTACTTCCTCTTCTGTTAATCTGGGCAATTTATATTTTTGTAAATATGTACCCATTTCACTAAAGATTATCACATGTATTGGCATACAGTTGGGCAAAAGAGTTCTTAATTATCGTTTTAATTTCTTCTTCCTTGGTGCATTCACTCTTTTCATTTTTGATACTGGTAATTTGGTTTTCTTTTTTCTTTTTTTTAATTAAATTAACCAAAGGTTTATTTATTTTACTGGTTTTTTTCATAAAATCAGCTCTTAGTTTTATTTATTAGTTCAATAGTTTTCTTAATTTAAATTTTCTTAATTTCTCTTTTGGTTTTCAGTATTTCTAATTTGGTGTTTAACTGAGGATTTTTAATTGTTCTTTTTTAAGTTTTTTTAGTCGTATGCCCAATTCATTGATCTCCTCTTTTTCTATTTTATTCATGTAAGCATTTAGAGATACAAAACTTCCCCTAAGAACTGCTTTCGCTGTATCCCATAAGTAATGGTATGTTGTCTCATTACTGTCATTCTCTTGAATGAAGTTATTGTTTCTATGATTTGTTATTTGACCCATTCATTTTTATGATTAGATTATTTAATTTCCAATTACTTTTTAGTCTATCTTTCCATGGCCTTTATTGCATGTAATTTTTATTGCATCATGATCTGAAAATGATGCATTTAATATTTCTGCCTTCCTGCATGGGATTATGAGGTTTTTATGCCCTAGTACATGGTCAATTTTTGTGTATGTGCCATGTACTGCCAAGAAAAAAGTATATTTCTTTCTATCCCCATTCAATTTTCTCCAGAGGTCTACCAAACCTAATTTTTCCAATATTCTATTCACCTCCTTCACTTCTTTATTGTTTATTTTGTGGTTAGATTTATGTAGTTCAGAGAGGGGGAGGTAACCCTAAATGCACGCCACATCGTGCAATGACTAATATTGATAGACTTAGCTCTTCTCAGCAATGCAAGGATTTAAGAAATCTCCAAAGGCCTCATGACAGAAAATGCTATTCACGTCCAAAAAAAGAACTATGGAGTTTGAATGAAGATCGAAGCATACTATTTGCTATTTTTTTAATTTCTGTTGTGTTTTGTTTCCTCTTTCTGGTGGTTCCTCCAATTGGTTCTAATTCTTACTTACAACATCACTAATGCGAAAATATGTTTAATAGGAATGTATATGTATAGCCTATATCAGATTGTGCGCTGTCTTGGGGAGGGAAGGGGTCAAAAATTTAAAACTCAAAAGCTTATGGAAGTGATTGTTGATAAATCAAAATAAATTAATAAAAAACAATAAAAGAAAGATCTAAGTTGGTGAATGAGTTCCCTTTGTAACCACATTGTTCTCTTTAGATAACTGTCTTTTTCTTCATCAGAATTGTTTCTCTTTGAGTCTTCAGAATTTCACTTTTAATAGGTTTCTAAGCCTTCTATACTAACTTCTCCTATTGAATTTTAGTCTATAGGATCCCACTTGTTCTTTTTCTGAACTCTCTGATTTCTGCTGTTCTAAAATCTAAGATACATGACAGACTATGCTCACCTTTCCTCTCCTCTATCACAGAGTCTAAGATGGAATGACAACTTCCCCACAAAGATGATGATGATGATAATGATGATGGTGATAACAATCATAATAATCATCATCATAGTAATAACTAGCATTCTCACACCTGGTGATAATAGCAACTATCTTACAGAGTTATTGTGAGAATCAAATGAGATTTTATACAGAGTACTTGGGAAAGCTTAAAGCACAGTATAAATGTTAGTTATTATTATTATTTTATTATTGTCATAAAGCTTTTGTAGATTTGTTTTGCTTCCGTTATTGTCCACTGTCTCATGAAAAAATGGTCCAATTCAGAGTTCTTCCTGGGAAATTTCCCCCCCAAAAAGCTGAAACATAACAAGATTTCAGTACAAACAAAGAATATGAACACTTGCTTGGAATTTGCTGTAACAGACTCTGATGTACAATGTATCCATGTGGTGAAATGTTACTTAGAAGAAGCTGGAAAGTTCTCTAATTTCCCCATTCTATCCTCCCCTTCAGAAACTCTTACAAGGTAAACAGGATCTATTTTTCCTTTGATATTGCTGTGTACCTGGTTCACATCCTCCCTAAGTGTGGGGGAGGTCACTTAGTGAATATGTAGAAAGAAGATAAAATTACTTGCTGAAACTCCTGTTGGAGCATAAAATGGCACTAAGCAGCCTTAACAAGATAATATAAATTACAGAATTAAGTGATTGTTAAGAAAGGAGTTAGGTTGCCGGAGGAGATAATAATGTCTACAAAGCGAAAATAGTAGAAATATTCTCCACAGATATAACAAAATAGGAATAATGGCCACATTTAAATTGATAGTTCATTCTGTTATAACAATTTTAGAAATAATAAATTTATAACAACTTCAAATTTTAAAGATATATTAGTCACACTAAATTCCCAACCTACGATTTTATAAAAATCATATATGTTATCCCCAATTAACTTCCCCATGGTTATAAGGGCATATGATTTTTTTTTCTGAAAGAACAATTGCATTAAGGACTCAAGGATCATGAAGTGAAAATCTACATTAAAAAGACACTTTTGTGTTCAAAATGAACCACAAGTTAAAAGCTCTATAGTCTAACCTCCGTTTTATGAAGTTTTTGATAGTTTCCATTCCAAGAGATGAGTTTTCTGTCTTTTCCTCCTCCTGATACCAGTGTGCCATCCCTTAGCATACAAAGTGCAAAAATGCCTCCCTCATGGGCCCCTTGGACTGCATAGCTTATTCGATTTGTACCTACACAGACAAAGAAAAAAGGAAATTAGGACATTATTTAATGTAATACATTTGACCATTTACAAACATTACTTAATTTTTATTCTGGAGCATTAAATTGCTAGTTGTATACACTATCACAACATAAGAATTCACTATAACTTACATTTATATAGTACTTTATAGTTTAAAAAGTGCTTTCCCCATAATACCTGTTTGAGGTAGGTAGTACAAGTGTTATTATTCCCATTTTATTTAGGAGGTGAGTTATGTTCATAAAGGTTAAGTGATTTGCCTATGATCACACTGTTAGCAAATGTCAAAACTGATATATGAAAACAAGACTCCTGAGTCTAGTCTGGCACTCCTTCTACTCCACAGAGGTATCTAGCTCCCAGGCATCTCATACAGTACATGATAAAGTACTCGGTGTTCTTTGGAATTATAGAAGAGGAAAAAGGGCTTACTGTACAAAGAATCAACTGACGTAAGAAAAATTATCTTCATTGCGAGGGATCATCAAGCAGGAAGCCAAGAGAAACTTTGGCATCTCCATTCCTAGGGAACCTCAAGAAAACTAATGAAATCTACCTGTATTTGATGGTTCAAGTAGGATGGGCCTGTAAGTCATGTGGCAACTCAGTCTCCATGCATCAATAACTCCTCTATGTTTTACTCTGTGAGGCATGATAGAAACGGAATAAAGATGGAGTTCATGGGGCTTTCTGCTTTCTTAGGTACTCTCTTCTGAAGGGAGGAGCCAATTCCTAGAGTACTCTCTAGGAAGTGAAGAGAGGAAGGGAATGGCCCTAGGTTAAAATACCAAACAGACCAAGTTTGTTTTTTTTCTTCTTACCCTCCTCTTCTATTCTTGACATTCCCACTACCTTACACCCTAGGCACCTAATGATTTAATTCAATTAAACAAATATTAATTGAGTACCTACCATATGCAACACAATGTTCTTGATGGTAAAGATACAAAGACAAAAATGAAAAAGTCTCTGTCCTCTGAAAGTCTACCTTTCCCCATGGGGATACAACATGTATAGATAAATAAACACAAAGTAATGAGAAGGATGAGGGCATTAACAATAGGGATAATAAAAACTATATTATTTTGAGTAGGAGGTGGAATTTGATCTGGCCTTTGAAGAAAACTAGGGATTCTGAAAAGGCGTGAGGAGGTAGAGCATTCAAGGTATTCAGGACAGCATTTACAAAGACACAGAGACAGGAAATGGGATCCCAAATTCAATAAAAGCTAGTAAGTCAGTCTGGCTGAAATGTACAGTTTGTGACAGGGAGTAACATGAAATTAGTCTAGAAAGGCTGATTGAAGTCATGTAATAGAGGGCTTTAAATGCCATGTTGAAGAAAATGTATTTGATCTTAGAAACCATGGAAAGCCACTGAAAATTTTTGAGCAAGGAACTAATGTGCTCACACTTATGCTTCAGGAGGAATAATTTGGCAGCTGTGTTGAGAAGGATTGGAGAGGCAACAGTCTGGAAGCAGGGGGATCATTTATTGGACTATTACAACAGTCCAGGTAAGTGATGAAGCCTGAATTCTGTATTAAAAACACAAGTCACTTAATTTTTTCATGATATTATTTAATACTTACTATGTCGAGCATCTCTCAACTTTTTTCTGAAAGAAAATATTTATGATATATAGGCCTGAGGATACTGTGTAGTCTATAATATCAGGAATGGCCACTGTGTAGGATGGTTTTATTTAATTGTTTTTATTTGTTACAAGAGAGGCCTCACTGAGAGTATATGTTAAGATATAGCCAAAAATGACTAGAAGCAAAAACAAGAGTATTAATAAGACTTTTTTTAGAATGAAAAATTAAATAAAATCTTAGAAAAGAGTAGGATGAATATTTTGAGCAGTATTACTTCATAAAACAGCAAGAAGTAGAAGGAAAAAATGAGTGTACCAAAGCTGGGTAAGAGACCCAATTTACAACAATCATATTGGGGGCATTTAAGGAATAAACTAGAAGGAACGCAACAAACATAAAAATGGAAAAGATTTTAAAAGATTTTTATAACATTTTTCTCCTTGAGGACAATGGAACTAGCTTATGTGGATTCTAATGTCCTAGTCCCCTTCATCTACATCATACAGCTGAATGAAGAATCTAGAGAGTAAAAGATTCCACTGTGGTTATTGTTTGATGATTATAAAAAAAAAATTTGATTTTACATGGCAAATACTAGCTCAATGTTACTCTTCTAACAAAGTATTTTCTGTTGATACATCAAAATCACAAAAGATACTTTGAAAGATGTAACAGCAGAGAACTTTATTCAAGGATCCCTCTGATTATCAATATCAATCAAGGCATCAAACAGAGAGACATATGCTTATTAAAGTTGTTTGTCAGATCATGAAGGATGTTTTGTTCAGAGTCCAAATAGAAGAGCTCCCTCTAGATGGTGAAATTTTCCAGATGTTTCTGGATGACATCATGGTAATTGCATCAAGTCCTGGAACATTATAGTCTCCTAAATGAGAATCATTATATTTCATGAGAGTTTGGACTTGGTAGTCACATAGGAAAAAGCAATGAAGAAAGCCCATTATCCAAATTATGATATGCATTTGGATGGACCATCAGTACACTTATTGTAGACAGACATGGAGTATGAGAAACAGAAAAAGGTGACCTGGATTGATTGGAGGAAAATGCAAAGTACTTTAAAATACTCCAAACTTTTTCTTCAAACAAAAGCCCATCTCCTTTATTCAGCAATAATATTCTTCTATTTGATTTTGCATGTCTGCAGATCACTAGACAGCAGTCACTCCACAATTAAAGTTGAGGATCCACCAAATGAGTAGCACATGTCGGGTTCAGGCAGGCTATGATATATGATCAAAGAAGAATTTTGCAGAAGTGGCATAAAGGAGATCAATAGAGAGATGTATGATCAGAAGAAAAGATGAGTTTGTCAGGGAGTGAGGAGGGATAAATGATAAATAGTCTGTGTATTTTGTTGGTATCTACACAATGTTAAGAGATCGAGAGGAAGGCCCCTAGCATATTGGGTTTTCTCCAGGGTAGAATTTACAGGATAACAGAGAAGGGCTGCAAAGGTTAGGTAGGCACTAATGGGTTATGATCTGAACATAGGCATCAAAGTAAAGAAATATCAAAGAATTTAAGCATTATTCATATCATCTTTATTATGGTTTGAATATGTAGTTCTAAGAATTCCTGCAATATAAATTTGACAACTGTGCACTGCACACAATAGGTATTTATTAAAAGTTCACTGAATTGAATAATTATAAAATGTAGATTTAAAACAAGTTATTTCTTTATAATTTCACTGTAATTTTTGAGTAAACATTTAAGATTTCTATTTGGTCCAGATCTATGATTTATTTGGTAGGGAAGAAGCAGTGAGGAACAGAACAGAATAAGCATTTACATAGCACCTACTATTTGCTATATATTGTGCTAAGCACTTTTACAAATATTATTTCCTTTGATCCTCAAAATAACCCTGAACAACAGGTGCTGTTATTATCCCCATTTTATAGTTGAGGAAATTGAGATGAATCTTTAAAGGTCAGGTAACTTGCTTAGGGTCACAGAGTAAATGTGACACACTAGTGAGTGTTTGAGGCCAAATTTTAACTCAAGTCTTTCGCTCTGAATCCACTGCATCACTAGTTGTCTCTGGTATAGAAAACTTCCTGTGTAGAAACTAGTCATTTTAAAAAATTTATTGATTTTTAAAAATTTATTTAGTATTTTACTTTCTACCAGTTTACATGTAAAAACAACTTTCAGCATTCGTTTTTAAAACTCTGAGTTCTTAATTCTCTCCCTTCCTCCCTCCCCACCTCCCCTCACTTGGAAGGCAAGCAATTTGATAAAGGTTATACACGTGGAGTCATGCAAAACATATCCATAATGGTCATGCTGTGAAAAAAACACATAGACAAAAAAAACTGAAGAAAAATAAAGAAAGTAAAAAAAAAAAGTATGCTTCAATCTGTATTCAGACACCATCATTTCTTTCTCTGGGAACGGATAGCATTTTTTATCATAAGTCCTTTACAATTGTCTTGGATGTACATTTTGCTGAGAATAGCTAAGTCATTCACAGCTAATCATCGTACAATATTGCTGTTATTTTGTACACAGTACATTTCACTTTGCATCAGCCTGTGCAAGTCTTCTGAGGTTTTTCTGAGAACATCCTGCTTGTCATTTCTTATAGTACAATAGTATTTCATCATAGTCACACACAAAACCCATTCAGCCATTCCCCAATTGATGGGCATCCCCTTAATTCCTAATTCTTTATCCCCAGAAAAGAGCTGCTATAAATATTTTTGTACATATAGGTCCTTTTCCTTTTTGGTTTTTTTTTTTTACCTCTTTTGTGATACGGACTTAGTAGTGATATTGGTAGGTCAAAGGGTATACCTGGATTTATAACCCTTTGGGCATAGCTCCAAATTGCTCTACAGAATGATTGAATCAGTTCACAACTCTACCAAGAGTGCATTAATGTCTCATTTTTCCTACATCCCCTCCAACATCAACATTTGTCATTTATCTTTTCTGTACTATTAGCCAATCTAATAGGTATGAGGTAGTTCTTCAGAACTGTTTTAATTTGCATTTCTCCAATCAATGAGTTAGAGAATTTTTTCATATGGTTATAGATAGCTTTGATTAAATCATCTGAAAACTGATCATATCTTTTGATCACTTATCAATTGTGGAATGGCTCTTATTTTTATAAATTTGACTCAATTTTCTATCTGTTTGAGAAATGGGGCCTTTATCAGAGAAACTTGCTTCAAATTTTTTTTCACAGTTACTATAGCTGACTGTATTTTCCACCATCCTATTCCTCCTCCCCCATTTATTATATTCTCTCTCTTCTTTCACCTTGTCCCTCCTCAAAAGTGTTTTGCTTCTGATTACCCCCTCCCCTGATCTGCTCTCCCTTTTATCACCCTTCTCTTATCACCTTTCCCTTTATTTTCCTGTAGGGTAAGAGATTTCTATCCCCAATTGCATGTGTATGTTATTCCCTCTTTCAGCCTATTCTGATGAGAGTAAGGTTCACTCATTCTCCCTCATCTCCCCCCACTTCCCCTCCACTGTAAAAGCTTTTTCTTGCCTCTTTCATGTGAGAAAATTTACTCCATTTACCTCTTTCTCCCAGTATATTCCTCTTTCACCCTTTAATTTTATTTTTTTCATATCATCCCTTCATATTCAACTCACACCTGTGCCCTCTGTCTACATATACTCCTTCTAACTACCCTAATAATGAGAAAAGTCTTAGGAATTACAAATATCATCTTTCCCTTTAAGAATGTAAACAGTTTAAACTTACTAAGTCCTTTATTATTTTCCTTTTATGTTTACCTTTTTATGCTTCTCTTGAGTCTTGTATTTAAAAGGCAAATTTTCTATTCAGCTCTGGTGTTTTCATCAAGAATGCTTGAAAGTCTTCTATTTCATTCAATATCCATTTTCCCCCCCCGAAAGGATTATACTCAGTTTTGCTGGGTAGGTGATTCTTGGTTGTAATCTTAGTTCTGTTGCCCTCCAGAATATCATATTCCAAGGCCTCCAATCTCTTCATATAGAAGCTGTTAAATTTTGTGTTATCCTGATCCAGTGTTTGGCTCCATGATATTGGAATTGTTTCCTTCTGGCTGCTTGTAATATTTTCTCTTTGACCTGGGAACTCTGGAATTTGGCTATAATATTCCTAGCAGTTTTCATTTTTGAATCTCAGGAGGTGATTGGTGGATTCTTTTTTCTATTTTACCCTCTGGTTCTAGAATATTGGGGCAGTTTTCCTTGATAATTTCTTAAAAGATGATGTCTAGGCTCTTTTTCTGATCATGGCTTTCAGGTAGTCCAATAATTTTAAAATTATTTCTCCTGGATCTATTTTCCAGGTCAGTTGTTTTTCCAATGAGATATTTCACATTGTCTTCTACTTTTTCATTCTTTTGGTTTTGTTTTATTGTTTCTTGAGTTCTCATAAACCCATTAGCTTTCATTTGCTCCATTCTAATGTTTAAGAAATTATTTTCTTCAGTGAGCTTTTGGACCTCCTTTTCCATTTGGCCAATTCTGCTTTTTAAGGCATTCTTCTCCTCACTGACTTTTTGGACCTCTTGTGCCATTTGGACTAGTCTGTTTTTTAAGGTGTTATTTTCTTTAGTATTTTATTTGTTTGATGTGTATCTCCTTTACCAAGCTGTTGACTTGTTTTTCATGCTTTTCTTGCATCACTCTCATTTCTTTTCCCAATTTTTCCTCTATTTCTCTTACTTGATTTACAAAATCCTTTTTGAGCTCTTCCATGGCCTGAGACCAATTCCTATTTTTCTTGGAGGCTTTGGATATAGGAGCTTTGACTTTGTTGTTTTCTTCTGAGTGTATGTGTTAATCTTCCTAGTCACTAAAGTAAGTTTCTATAGTCAGAGTTTTTTTCCATTGTTCACTCATTTCTTCAGCCTATTACTTGACTTTTTAACTCTTCGTTAAGGTAGGGCTCTGCTTCCAGTGTGGAGGATGAACTGTTCCAAGCTTCAGGGGTTTTGCTGTTTTCAAAGATACTTCTAGGGACCTACAGGTTTTCAGTTATTCCAAGGTGGTATGATCTAAGGAGAGGTGTTTACTGTGAGTGACCACAAGCACTCTTTTTTGTCTTGGAACTGTGAGGAAGGTCTCCCCTCCACTGTGGCTGCAAGCTCTGCTGTGCTAGTGCTCCTCCTCACTCTGGGACTGCTACCCAGGCCTGCAACCCAGATTCGAGTATGAGCAAACCAACAGAGTCCTGGCTCAGTGCTAGCAAAAATACCCCTGTCTGATGAGTTGTTCGACCTCCTTACCATCTGTGGGCTGAGAGCTCTGGAAGTAGCCCCTGCCACTGCTGCTGCTGGTTCAGTCACTCCCAAGACTTGCTCCTGGTTTGCTGTGGCTGGGCTTTGCTGGCTTGACCTGTGTTGGACTGTGCCCTGCTCTTAGCCAGGTGCAACAGACCCTTCTTTCTGACCTTCTAAATTGTCCTTGGCGTCTCTGGGCTGAGAGGTCTGGAAACTGACACTGCTGCCAGTGATTCAGTCCCCTGAGACCTGCTCCAGGTTTGCTGGAGCCTGGTCTGCGCTGGACTGTGTTCCACTCTCACCCAAGTGTGGCAGACTTTTACTGCTGACCTTCCAAGATGTCTTGTGCTGGAAATTTTTTTACTCCATCTTTTTGTGGGTTTTGCTGCTCTAGAATTTGTTAAGAGTTATTTTTAAAGATACTTGGAGAGGTTTCGGGGAGAGCTTAGGTGAGTTCCTGCCTTTACTCTGCCATCTTGGCTCCACCCTGAGAGAAGTGTAAAACTGTCCTTTCATGTAGGTTAGTAATTTAAATCCCACCTCAGACATTTATTATCTGCATAGCCCTGGGCAAATCCTTAGCTTTTCTGTGACTCAGTTTTCTCATTTATAAAATGAGGGAGTTGGACTTGATGTTTTCCAAGGTCTTTTCCAGCTGTAAAATAGTTGTAAACAGTTTCCTGGGGTCACTGAGAGGAACTTACCCATAGTCACACAACTATAATGTGTCAGATGCAAGATTTCAATCCAGGTCTTTCTGGAATTTTGGTTGGCCCTCTATCCATTAAGCCACCTTGCCTTTAATTAAATTATTAATTCTACTGAACAGAAAATCAAAACTTGGTCACAAGTCTTATTCAACAACTTTCCATAGTTCTAATGCCTCCAATTATATGGTGCTTTTAATCGTTTTTCAAACCAGACCTGTGATTTCATCAGTAGAGGGAGCTCTGGGGAGGAATTTCCTCTAACAATGGCAATCAACACCTTCTCTACAACTTGTAGTCTGAGAGAGTTGATTGGAGCACTGAGACGTTAAGGGACTAGTCTGCTAACCCATTACTAGAGTAATGAGCCAGTTTGTTTCATCTGAAAAATTTGAACTCAGGTTTGTTTAACTTCAAGGCCAACTCTATCCATTATCCCAGTGCTTTTTATTTCCTCCATTTAATTTGGCATTTGATTACAAATATACTTATATTAAATTTCACAAAGAATCTTCACTAAAGTCAAACTGAACTTTGTTAGGATACTTCCTAAAATTCACTATATTAATAACATTACTACTTTTTAAAGTATCAAGACAAAATTCTCTCTCTTAAAAAAGAATAATTTTTCTTACCTTTTCCCCAAACTAAGATGTTGCCACTTGAATCTCCAGTAATGGTATCACCATTTTCAGAGAAGGTCACACAAAGGACAAACTTTGGCTTCTCTTGTTTCTACAGAGTGATATAAGCATATATTTTAAATTAAAAGATTGTCTTTTAGTATGTTATTAATCTCATAATGAAATTATTGTCATGTAATTTTTATAAAACTCGAACAAATTATACATATATTACCAGGTTGGCTATAAGGTGATAAATATTTTTGGCCCCAGTGACATAAAAGACCAGAAACTATATTGTAAAGGGATTTTACTCTGGGAGGGTTAGAAAGATAACTTATACCAGTGCAATTACAAACTCTTAAAGAACTATTGAAGTACTTTTTAAAATCAGCTTTTAATTGTAGCGTGCTATTCTCCTCAATACATATCATTCTAGCATCACTTCTGCTTGAAATATAAGAGCTAAACTGACAAGAAACAATCAAATAAACAACTGCAGGATAATAAGGGAACAAACAAGTTAGTATTCAATTAGGTGGAAAGAAAATAATGCAAACAAAATAACTACAGAAAGACAAAGTAGTGAATGAATGAATATAAATAGTAGGACAGGATTACATCTGGACAGAATTGGGGCAATCAGAACACGACTTGAAAAAATAGTTTTGGAGGAAATTAAGTTAGTCTGAACACTCAGGAAAAATATGAGTGGGAAGAGACATCTTTGAATTCCTGGAGATTGAAGTCAGAAAGAATCTTTATTTCTTAATATTCTAGAAGTTGAGAGAGAATATCCCAATTTGTTGACATAAGTTGGGTAAAATGAGAAAGAGGAAATAGATTCCCAGTGAAGGATATGAATTGATTTTCTAACTGAACTTGAGAAGCGGAAACACAGAAACATAAACTCTTATTTAACTTTATGAAGTCTCATTCAAGACATTACTTAAGATGGACAATACTGGACTGTAACTATGCTGTGAACTTACAATTTTGCCTATAATATAGGCTATAACCTGATATTCTTCACACTATAGTAGTTAATATATTTAATTAACCAACTGAAGGTATTTCCTTTTCTATGAAGGACAGAAATTGAAGGGAATTACGGGGCACAGGCTATAAAGCAGACACCACTACATATTTCTTTTAACTCCTTAAAAGAGTGAAGGCAGAGGACAAGACTAGCATTGTAAGCAAGAAATTTTCCCCTTGGTGTTTTCGTACATAGGTCCCTAGACCACTTTCCTTACTGTGCCTGTTCTCTTCTTTTTCCTCCTTCAGTAATGGATCTTTAGTAACTAGTGATTAGATCTGAGACATTCCATGCTTGGCCTCAGTCTTTTTCACTCTGTTCTTTTCTGTCCTCTACCCCACTTTACTACCCCTTTCTCTCCTCTCAAGTACCCATTCAATAAACCCCCAAAGAAACAAGTTTCTAGAATATTTTTCATTAGTAACCTCCATGACATCCTAACACTTGCCGGTCATCTAAACCAGTAGTGACAAAAATAAAACAAAAATGGCTGCATGTTCATTTTGAAAACTACAAATTAACATTATATATTGTATTGTATTTTTATTTATTTTGTTAAACATTTCCCAATTACATTTTAATCTGTATGGGAAAAGCCACCCATGAGTTTGTCACCTCCAATTTAAACTTATACATCACTGGAATATATCAGGGAATGAGTTAGAGGTAGAAGACCCTGACTCTAAAGTACTGATTATTAAATCAATAACAAACAAGGAGTTAATTTGGCAAACACCACCAGAAGCAACTTCTTAAAATAAGAAACTATATTTATATTCAGACTTCCAAACAAGAGAGTTAAGAAAATCTACAAGATATTTGACTTACATTCAAGATTCTTTTTGAAAGTACCATTATTTAACACTTGTTTTATATTTAATTTTTTACCCATAATTTTTGTTTTTTCTCAATTCAGTTAAACAAATGTTTTTAAAGTGCCTAATATACACATGGCATTCTACTAGGAATACTAACAGTCTTGCCCCTTAAAGCATATGTATACAGAGAAGTATGATAAACAGTAAAGGGGCAAAGGAGAAATCCAGACAATATGCTCTAAAAAATTTGGAAAGGGGAAATGACTTTGGCCAGAATGGGTGGTATGGGGGGAGACCAGGGAAGGCTTCATGGAAGAAGAGATGTCTACATTGGGCCTTAAAGGAAGAGAAGTATTTCAACAGGTAGAGATATGAAAAATTATATTTCAAAGCATTAAAAAGATACACAAGAGAAATTATTAATTCATGAAATTTTACAGGACCTCTTACTTAATATACTAGTGTAATCACCTATAATAAATCATTCTCCTAGGCCTCTGGTCCTCGCTGCCCCACACAGGGGTTCAAAATCACTTCCTTTTCTTCACTAGTAATCATATTACCTGTACATAGAAAAGCAAGTTAGAACTTCCCTCTCTTCAAATCCAAGTGTGGTAGGACTAATGAAAATCTCAAATCCACTATTTAGAAAAGGTCAAATGACTGATTCTTGGACATCAGAACTGACTTATTGACTTAGTACAGACACAATCAATCAATCAATCAACATAAGTCCCTACTATTTGTCAGGCATTATATTAAGCACTAGGAATAAAGGGATAAAAGTGAAAAAGTCTCTGCCTCCCAGGAGCTACAGTGGGGAGAGTGGGGGAAAGCATAGTGGTATCTGTGTGTATATAATACACACACACACACACACGCATACAAGTACAATACACACATGCACATGTGTATGTATGTACATGTATATACATATATACTTTATATATGTGCCTTCTGTGTATACATATTCACACACAATAACTAAAAAGATAGCTGGGGAGGGAGTGCTTTAGCCACTGGGAGGTAGGATCAGGAAAGTCTTTGTGTAGAAGGTACAGTCTAAGCTAAGTCCTGAAAGAAAGCAGGGATTCTGAGAGGTAAGGGTAAAAAAGGAGTGCATCCCAGGCATGAGGGACAGTTAGTACAAAGGCAGGGAAAGGGTGATGGAATTTCTTGTGTGAGGAATAAATACAACGAGGCATAATAAATAAAAATCCAGCATAGCTGGATTGCAGAATATATGTAGTAGGAATAATGTGTAAAAATTTCAGAAAGGTAGGAAAGGGCTAGATAGTAAAGAGCTTTAAACACCAAACAGAGGAGTTTATATTTGATGTTAGAGGGAATAGGAAACCATTGGAGTTAATTGAGTTGGGGAGAGAAGGTAACATGGATAGAACTATGTTTTAGGAAAATCAATTCAGCAGCTATGTGGATAATGTGGAATGAGGGTTGAGGCAGGGAGACCAAAGGCCATTGAATAGTTCAGGTGAGAGTAGATGAGAACCTGGACCAGGGTCATGGACAGGTGACTGGTGAGGACAGGATGTGTATAAGAGACACTGTGGAAACAGAAAGGATAAGATGTGACAACTGTTCAGACATGTGAGAGCAGGCCTAAATGATTATAATGACCGTGGTGCCACTTACAGCAATTGCTAAGTTCAGAAGAAAGGTGGGTTTGAGGAAAAGAGAATGAGTTCAGTTTTGGGGATGCTGAGTTTGAAATGCCTGTTTAGAATATTAGACAGGAAGGATAAAATTAAAACAGAGAAGTTAAACACAGTAACTCTGATTTAATTACTTCTTTAACATTCAGTCATAACATTTCATTAAAAGAAAAAATGTAATTTAACTTTACCTCAAATAATCCTTGTTTTTTAATAAGGGAGTTTCCTTCTAATGTCCAAAAGTAAAGATGTGATTTTCCACATGTAACAATAATATTGGTGTCCGTGGGGTGGAAATCAGCAGCAAATACAGCTTCATTAGAACACTTTAAGAAAAATGTAAAAACTGAATGCATCAAATAATATTAAATACTAAACAAAAATAGTGAATTTGAACTACAACTCATTAATAGTATTATTATTTTCCCTTCTATTGTCTTATTTAATTGAATTGATCATATAATATGTATATCATAAACTATCAGAATAATATACACTGATGGCAATGTGGCACACTGGATCTGGAGCCAGAGAACCTCGGTTAAAACTCTCCTTGACTACCTGTGTAAAATTTGGGTAAGACCCTTTTATTCCTCTGATCCTCAGTTTTCTCATTTATAAAATGTGGGTGCTGAAATAGATCAGCTATTAGATCCCTTCTAATTTTATATACAGTATTCAATGAAACCACAACTATATATATACATATATATATATATATATACACATACACATATATATATGTTTTCAGTTAAAATAGGTCACTCAAAATACATTCTAAGAAGGAAAAGTATTCTTTATCTAATTTTCTACTTTTTGAAAGTTCATTTAAATTTTTTTTCTTTGGGATCATGATTACTAGGTACATAGGAATTGTTCAATTTAAGTTAAAGATGAGCTGCTGATCTGCATGAGTATCAGAATGTTCTAGAGTACTTCCCCAGGGTGATGAAATTACAGGTCAACACACCCTTCCCCCACAAAAAGCAAACTATAGCTCATATTTACACGTTACATTTAGGTTTATAAATACTTTCATCACACAAAACTGTGAGGTAGTTAGCACAAACATTGTCTCAATTTTACAGAAGAGGAAACTGAAGCATAGAGATCAAATGATTTGCCTGTGATCATATGAATGATCAACTAATAAGTGGCCAACCTTGGGTTCAGAATCAGATCTCATTCTAAATTTAGGACCTGTTTGTCTACATTATGTGCTGATCTGTAAGGAATGTAAATAATTACCTCCTTTCTCTACACTGAAAAAAATGTTTTCTAAATAAAATATTTGCCTTAATTAAAAAGTTTAGGATACATTATCAAAAACAACAAACTTTTCTTTCAGGATCAAAAATTCCCCAAACAGCAAGTTCTGTATTTAATAAGTGCTAGAAAGGAATGTTTGTTTTCTAACTATTTAGATATCCAAATATTTTGAATGTTTTTTTTTGTCCCTTCCCCCTGTATTGCTAGTGAAAAAAAATGCTGCTCATCCCAAACATATTAATAGAATTTGCATTTTTGTATGACCGTGTAAATATTTTCAAAATGCTGTTTAGTTTTGATTTAATAATCTCATTTTAAAAATATTTACACATCCCTCAAGCCTACTTTTTAAAGCTTTAAGAGGAATAAGCAAGGGAAAGGCATCCAAAAACAAATTTAATAACTAGAATTTTTAAAAATCACACTATTTCCTCAAACTAACTCAATAAATTATAAAATTGTCTAGACCAGTACTCACAGAATGAAAAACGATTATCAGTTATTACATACTTTTTGTTTGCCCAGTACTCTGCTAGGCATTGGGAGTTTAACAATGGAAAGGTAGGAAAGGGCAAGCCCCAATCCCTGCTCTCAAACAGTTTATAATTAAATTGAGAAAATAAAATATACAGATATTAAGTACCCAGAGAACAATATAATGAACACATAATCAAGTAAAAGACTGCATAGTATATTTTATTAATTTCAGGTTAGTCTGAAAGAAATAAATGAAAATTTAAAAAATCATTATGGAATAAGTTTCATTAGAAACAACTTTATTGAGATGTATATTGATGGAAAAGTAGGATTCAGATCAATAGAGAGGACAGTTATAACCTTTCAAAGTATATATATTCTGCAAGCTGTAGTCAGGTGAACCAGCAGGTATTTCCAGACATTGAAGACACTTTCATGTATTCTATCCTATCAATGATCTTCCTAGATGGTTACAAATGGAATGGAAAGAAGGAGAGATTATTAGGGAGATCGTGAAAGAAAAATTTACAAGACTTAGTGCCTGAATTTGGAGGGAGAAGAAGGCAGCAAAAATGATTCCAAGACATCTCATCTTAATGTCAGGAAGAATAAACAGCTTACTATCAGAAACAGAAATGTTAAGCAAGGGCTTAAGTCTAAAGGAAAAGAGATCTGACAAGTTGGCACCAAGTATGAGGAATAATGTTCTGGTACAAACAAATAAATGAATGATTTGGGATAAAACCTTGACATCTGCCAATTTTTCTTCTTTCTGCCAATCCCACACGGAAAGCACGTGATCATTGGAGTCATCTACTGAACAAAGATTGCTTCCTCCATTCTGAAAAACAAAGTTAATCACAGGAAAAGTTCAAATAAACATAAAAAGAACTGAATGTTTTCCTTTTAATAAAAAGTTTCCTAATCTTAAAATCATGACTAATTTTGAGAATATGGATCATACTTATACAATGAAGTTGCTTTGCCACAGAAAAATGTATTGAAAAATAATATTAATAATAGGCCACATTTTGACTCTTATAACAAGCTAGTCTTGGAGGAAGACTGTGGCCTATATTTAGCCCAATATGGCATTCACATTGTCCAGTGTCTTTGGCACTTGCTTACTTAGCTAGAAGGGGTGCTGGCAGGGAAAATTAGGATGATGAGGGTACAGGAGGGGAAAGGAGAAGAGCCATGCATGGGGCACCCTTTCAGTTTTAAATGGCTGAAGAAGGGAAACTTTGATTCCCAGTGCCTAAAGGAAGATGATTTCCAATTCACATTGGCAGCCCTCCTTAAAAAGTAAGAAGCCTGTATTTACATTTACACATAAATGTATAACTTTATGGCATATCCTAACATCTATAGTACAGAATATATACATACATGCAAAGTATAAAATATATCCATACTATATAGAATAGTATTGAATATTATAGCATTATACTATAGAGTGAAACAGATTAGTAGAGAATAACACATACTATAGCACAGAGTATATACAAATATATTTAAGTATATTTAATATATTTAAGAATACACAGATCTAGGTATATGCCGTATTGTTAAACATCAGATCAATTTCAACTACCTATATACTTACAGATTTAGAAAAAGCAATACAGGTGACTGCCCGGTCAAAAAAACCCATTCCAATGACATGCAGTGTATTCAATGTGACAGAATCCCAGATGCGTACATGTGGGGGTAATTGCTGTTAAAACAAAAATGTAGAAATGCCAATTTACGACAGATTTATCTAATTTTTTTGAAGTTGAAGGAATTAAAAGACCATTTGAGTAGTAATGTCAACCATTATTAAGTGACCTGTTGATTAATTAAGATATTATAAATCTGCCTTTTGAACACAAGACAAATCAAACACATTATTTTTTGAGGCTATCACCAAATATGGCCTATTTATTTATTATCAAGTAAAAGATTGTGTGATATAACTTATAATTTATGAATTCTAATTCTAAAATTTGATGATCCTATGATGCTAGTTAATTTTACGTGAACTCTACCTAATTTTTAAATTTGCTCTGCTTATTTTTGTTGACTATTATAATTTATGGATATAAATTGATTTACATATATAGATTATAAAATCTTAAAATTAATAATGACAAGGAAAAGTAAATCTTATGTGTATTATATTCTCTTAGGCTGATGCCTATTGTTAGTGAGTATGATGAAGTTCATCACCACCATTCCCAATTATGTTTATGAAATGCATAATATTCTTGGGCACTTATAAATCCCCAATGCAAATCATTATTATTAAACTAAAGTTCTGCATATTATTAGCATGAGTCAATCAGTTATTTTCCAGGTTATCTGTATTAGGATCCTTGTGATATAGAGGTAAATCTGGTTTTAGGAAGGTTGTGCCAAAGGAAACAAGTTCTATAGGGACTAGCAAACTGGAAGGTCTCTGAGTATAGTTTGGATAACAGTCCGTATCAATCACTTGAGGATCAACTTATTAAAATGCAGGGTCTTACCACTAGAAGTCTGGCCACGGATATTCATGAAACCATTTACTAAGACAAGGAGGGGTTTATTTTTGTTGGTAGAGGGTAGACTCATAAATTAGAGATCTCTAAGTTAGATCTTCCAGGTATAACTATGATTCCATGATCTTATAACATCATAGGAATTTGATTTCCATTATACATGGTATCTGAAATGCAAGCCACCAAAGAACAATATAAGCAACTTTTTTGGTTTTTCATTTTATTAAATTATTTTTTCAAATTTTTACTAGAAGAAAATTCTATTTTTATAAAGCTTTCAAAATTGAGTTCAATATGACTCAGGTAACATGTAAGGCACAAAAATGGAAATCTTATATTAAGAATTTTATCTGAAATAATATTAGATAAGATATTGAAAATACAGCAGCCAACTAAAGTAAATACCACTTGAAACCAACTTTAATTCTGTTCAGATTAGTTTTAAAATTAAAGTCTATTGGTTTTAATACAGCTATTTTGAGCTATATTAGAGGGAAGAGAAAAATCACAATAATTTTGATACTTTGATGGATCTATGGTATGGTATCATTGATGTGGATACTTCCTTTAACTATGCAGATTACAACCCATTAATACGATCTCATTCTGTGCTATTCCTGTCCATGTTCTCCTGTAGGTTCTCTACAAGGCCCCAACATCCTGGGGGCCTTACCGTAGATGTCTTGCTACTATATGGATACTAATGTAGTATGTGGGCTCTCTACTAATTATCCCTCATCTTTGCTTTGCAACTGACTCATTCTTTTCCAGTCATACATTTCTCTGATGATATCCTTAATGCTGCTTTTCTTGCATAAATAAATCTTCAATGGTAATGTATTACAGATTATTCACGCCCACCATATACCGTTCCATTGACCTTTGGATGAACCATAAGTTGAATACTTTGGAAAATGATGTTCCATGACTTGTAGTCATAAACAGCAAAAGAAGAAGAAGAAGGAAGGGGAAGAATGGTTGCTAAAACAAGGATGGGAAGATGATAATGAGTGATGAAGAAAAGAGCTATTCAACTCTTATTTTGCTTTTTTTTTTCTGACAAGATCTTTGGATTGGAAAGAACAAAAATGACTGAGAGGAAGGTGGAACCAAGATGGTGGATTAGAGGCAGCAAAACTCTCCCAACATTCCCAATTTTAAAATAATACTTCAAATTGAGATTTGAAGTAGCAGAGCCAACCAAAGGTCAGGATGATACATTTTTCTAGGATAGGATTACTAAAGAAGTCAGCAGGAAAGGTCTGTGACAATGGGGTGGTAGCTAGCCCAGAGAACATGCAACAGCAGCACCAACGATGGGCCTTGGAGGTGGACAGCAGGTGGCAACAGCATCAGTAATTTTAAGGGCTCTCAGCCCAGAGACAGTAAGGGTGTTGGACAACTGGTCAGAAAGGGATTACAGGGAACCCTCTGTACTGGAGGCAGCTAGCGTTGGGTAACAAGTCTATTACCCATATGAAGTTCTGGATCAAAGTTGCAGGGAAAAGAGGATTACTTGTGTTTGGTCACAAGGTAGCAAGGGACCTGGTCACAGTTCTAGGGCCAAGAGGGGCAATAGTGTTTGTGGCTGCAATGGACGAGCAGTCCTTCATTGGTGAAGACCACAGCAGAGACCAGAAAAGCAGTGACCACACCTCTCCCTGGATCACACCACCTTAGAAGCATCAAAAACTTGCAGACCCCCAGAACTAGCTCTGAAAACACCAGCACAGTAAGATCTGAGGCTTAGAACAGTGTCTTCCAGCCCCAGGTGAGCAGACTCCAACTTTAACATAAAGTTCAAAGTCAAGAAAGAGACTGGAAAAATGAGCAAACAACAACAACAACAAAAAAGACCTTGACCATAATAAGCTACTACAGTAGCAGGGAAGACCAAGACACTCAGAAGAAGACAATAATGTGAAAACAGCTACAACCAAAGCCTCAAAGCAAAATGCTAATTAGATTCAAGTACAACAAGAATTCCTGGAAGTGTTAAAGACAGTGATAAGCATGGTAGAGGAAAAACTGGGAAAAGAAAGGATAGTGATGCAAGAAAATTATGAAAAGAGACAGCCTAATAAAAAAAGCACAAAAAAAGCCTGAAGAAAATAACCTTAAAAGACAGAATTGGCCTAATGGTAGAAGAGGCACAAAAGTTAATGAAGAAAAGAACTCTTTAAAAAACAGAATTGGACAAATGGGAAATTAGCTTCCAACCAGAATCTAATGACTCCGTGAGACATTAAGAAACAATAAAAATAAAGTCAAAAGAATGAAAAAAAATTGAAGAAAACATGAAATATCACACTGGAAAAACAACTTTCCTGAAAATAGATCAAGAACAGACAATTTAAGAATTATTGGACTACATTAAAGTCATGATAAAAAACAAGAGCTTAGATATAGTATTTCAAGAAATTATCAAGAAAAATTGCCCCAATATCTTAGCTCCAGAGGGTAAAACAAAAATCGAAAGAACCCTCCAACCACTTCTGGAAAGAGATTCCAAAATGAAAACTCCCAGGAATATAGCCAAATTCCAGAGCAACCAGATTAAGAAGAAAATATTGCAAACAGCCAGAAAGAAAACATTCAAATATTGTGGAGCCATGGTCTAGATCACACAAAATTTAGAAACTCTTGTGTTAAAGGAGCAGACGGCTTAGAGTATGATATTCTAGAAAGCAAAGGAGCTAGGATTACAGCCAAGAACCACCTACTCAGCAAAACTGAGTATAATCTTGCAAGGGAAAAAATGGATATTTAATGAAATAGAGAACTTCCAAGCATTCTTGATGAAAAGATCAGAGCTGAATAGAAAATTTGACATTCAAACACAAGACCTCAAGAGAAGCATAAAAAGGCAAACATGAAAGACAAATTATAAGTGATTCAATAAAATGAAACTGTTTACATTCCTATATGGGAGGATAATATAAGTAATTTCTAAGAACTTTATCATTATTAGGGCAGTTAGAAGTAGTCTGCATAGACAGAGGGCACAGGTATGGCAAATATGCTGGGATGATCTAAAAAAAGTGAAGGGGTGAGAAAAAGAGATGCACTGGGAGAAGGGGGAATGGAGAGGTAGAATGGGGAACATTATCTCACATAAAAAACATCACACAAGGAAGAGCTTTGGGGCAGAGGGAAAGCAGTGACTGTCTTGAGCTCTCTCCCAAAGCCCTCCAAATACCTATAAAAAAGGCTCTAAACAAATTCAAAAGCAGCAGAACCTACAAAAAGACAGAGTGAAACAAATTTCCAGCCAAAGACAGCCTGGATGGTTGATCAGAAAGGTATACTGCGCTAGGCAGAGAGAGGGGCGCAGTTTGGTGTGGGCGTCCAGGCTGCAGAGACCCTGGAGCAGGCCTCAGAAGACTGAATCGCAGGCAGCTGTGGTGGTTTCCAGACTTCTCAACCTCTGAACACCAAAGACAACTAAGAAGGTCAGTGGGAAAAATCTGTGACTGTGGTGAGAGAAAAGCTCGGTCTCAGCCGCATGTCTTGAGCTTGGCCTGGGGCCACAGCTTTTTCCTGAGCTTCTGGCCCACAGACTGAGGGGGAATCGAGTGGCTGATCAGAGAGGGATTGCAGGGATCTCTTTGCCAGTGCTGAAGCAGCAATCTCTTGCTTTACCAGTGCTTGGATCTGGGTTGCAGTTCTGAGGGGCGGTCCTGGGGCCAGGAAGAACACTGGTATGGTGGAGCTTGTGGTGGTGGTGGAGAGGAAACACCTCACCCCTTATCATACCATTTTGGAAGAACTGAAAATTTATAGTCCCTAGAAGTACCTCTGAAAACAGCTGTACAAACCCCCGAAGCTTGGGACAGTACACTCTTCACATTGGAAGGAGACTTTTACCTTAACAAAGAGTTTAAAACTCAAGTAATTGGCCAGGATGATGAGTAAGCAGCGCAAAAAGAGTCAGACTATATTATCTTACTTTGCTGACAAAGAAGATCAAAACATACCAAAGCTCCTACATCCAAAGCCTCCAAGAAAAGTATGGATCAGTCCCAGGCCTTGGAAGAGCTCAAAAGGGACTTTGAGAAGAGAAGTAGAGGAAAAACTGAGAGTGATGCAAGAAAATCATGAAAAACAAGTCAACAGCTTGCTAAAGGAGACTCAAAAAAATACTGAAGAAAATAACACCTTCAAAAATAGCCTAACCCAAATGGCAAAAGATGTCCAAAAAACCAATGAGGAGAAGAATGCCCTTAAAAGCAAAATTGGCCAAATGGAAAAGGAAGTCCAAAAGATTACTGAAGAAAATACTTCCTTAAAAATTAGAATAGAGCAATTGGAAGCTAGCGACTTTATGAGAAATCAAGATACTGTAAAACAAATCCAAAAGAATGAAAAATTAGAAAATAATGTGAAATATCTCATTGGAAAAGCAACTGACCTGGAAAATAGATCCAGGAGAGAGAATTTAAAAATTATTGGACTATCTGAAAGCCATGATCAAAAAAAGAACCTAGACATCATCTTTCAAGAAATTATCAAGGAAAACTGTCTTGATATTTTAGAACCAGAGGGCAAAATAGAAATGGAAAGAATCCACCGATCTCCTCCTGAAAGAGATCCCCAAAGGAAAACTCCTAGGAATATTATAGCCAAATTCCAGAGTTCCCAGGTCAAGGAGAAAATATTATAAGCAGCCAGAAAGAAACAATTCAAGTATTGTGGAAACACAATCAGGATAACACAAGATTTAGCTGCTTCTACATTAAGGGATCGCAGGACATGGAATATAATATTCCAGAGGGCAAAGGAAATAGGATTACAGCCAAGAATCACCTACCCAGCAAAACTGAGTATAATTCTTCAGGGGAAAAAATGGTCATTTAGTGAAATAGAGGACTTTCAAGCATTCTTCATGAAAAGACCAGAGTTGAATAGAAAATTTGATTTTCAAATACAAGACTGGAGTAGAACATGAAGAGGTAAACAGGAAAGAGAAAAATCATAAGACTTATTAAGGTTGAACTGTTTACATTGCTGCATGGAAAGATGATATTTGTAACTCATGAGACCTTTGTCAGTATTAGGGTAGTTAGAGGGGTAAAAAATTATATGTACATATATATACATATAGATAGATAGATAGAGGGCACAGGGTGAGTTGCAAATGAAGGGGTCATATCTGGAGAATAAAATTAAGGGGTGAGAGAGGAGTATACTAGAAGAAGGAGAAAGGGAGAGGTAGAACGGGGTAAATCATCCCACCAAAAAAAAAACAACAAAACAGAAAAGAAAAGGGTCTTACAGTGGAGGGGAAATGGGGAAGGTAAGAGGGAATGAGTGAATCTTATTCTCACAGGATTTGACTTAAGGAGGGAATAACATACACACTCAATTGGGTGTGGAAATCTGTCTTATCCTACAGGAAAAAGGGGGGGGAAGGGGATAAGAGAGTAAGGGAATGATAGAGACAAGGGCAGATTGGGGAAGGGAGTAATCAGAAGCAAATACTTCTGAGGAGGGATAGGGTCAAAAGAAAGAATAGAATAAATGGGCAGGCGGGATAGGATTAAGGGAAATAGAGTTAGTTTTTCACAGCATGTCTACTATGGAAGTATTTTGCATGACTGTACATATATAACCTATATTTAATTGCTTGCCTTATCAATGAGGGTGGGTGGGGAGGGAGGAAAGGAGAAAATTTGGAACCCAATGTTTTAAAAACACATATATAAAAAAATGTTTTCACATGCAACTGGGAAATAAGAAATACAGGAAATGGGGTACAGAAATCCATCCTGCCCTACAGGAAAATTGAAGGGGAAGGGGATAAGAGAAGGGGGGAGAGATAGAAGGGAAGGCAGAGTAGGGGAAGGGGTATTTAGAATGCATGCCATCTTGGGTTGGGGGTAGGGGCAAGATGGGATGAAAATTTGGAACTCAAAATCTTGTGGAAGTAAATGTTGAATCAAAAAATAAATAAAAATTGCCATTGAAAATAAAAAAGAAATCATAGGACCATAGACTTAGAGCTGGAAGGGCATTTGGTAGTCATCTAATGCAAAAGCATTTGTTTCCATGAAGAGGAATTCCTAGGAGATATTGGAATTTTAGCCATTCTTTGAACTACAAACAAGCTCCTCATAACTGCTTCCCAGAGCTAAATGAATCAATAAAGTATTTAGACAAGTCAAAGTGGTACAATCAGAAGACTTCAAAGGTGGGATTTGAACCCAGGTCCTCAGTTTCTAGGGTTAGTCACTTAATCAATAAGCATTTATTAAACTTTTATTATGTGTCAGACACTGTGCCAATTGCTGTGGAAAATAAGACAAAAGACATATCCTGTTCTCAAGGAGTTACAGTCTAATGGGGAAGAGGACATATAAACAAGGTAATATGGGATACATTTAAAATAACCCCAGAAAGAAGACATTAACATTAAGAGATATAAAAGTCTTCTTCTAAAAAGTGGGATTTTCACAGTTTGTTTACTGAAACCAAGGAAACCAGGATGTGGAGATGAGAAGAGAGAGAATTCTAGGCTTGTTGAGCAGCTAATGAAAAGGAAGGTGTGAAGGCATGGAGTGTTGTGAGGAACAGCAAAGAAACCAGTTTTGATGGATCATAAAATACCTGGTGTGGGGGAAGACTGTAAGGTATAAGGAAGACTAGAAAGGTGTGAGGGGTCCAGTATATACAGGACTTTTTAGTGAAATAGAGGGTTTTATATTTTATTTTATCAGGAGCCATTAGATTCAATTGAAATATGTAGGGGGAGTGATGTAGTCAGGTAAACATTAAGAAGATCAATCTAGCAGTTGAATGGAGAATGTACTGGAGTGAGGAGAGACTGGAGGCAGGGACATAAACCAGAATATTACAGAAACAGTCCAGGCATGAGGTTAAAATGGAATGAATATAAAACATGTAAAGAAGACAGAATCGATAGGACTTAACAGTTAATTAGATATAGGAGGTAATGGAACAATAAAAAAAAGGAAGAGCTTTGACAGTGGAGGGGGAAAGGGTGGTGGTGGCAGGTAATGCTTTAACTTCAGCCTTATTGGAATTGGTTGAAAAAGGAAAGAACCACCTCCCCCCCCCCATATTCAGTTGTGTATACCCAATTACCATACCCAACAGGTTAATAAAAGGGGAAATGGATAAGAAAAAGGGCAGGAGGACAATAAAAGGGAGGGTAGATTAAGAGAGGCAGTGGTCAGAAGCAAAACAGACTTTTGGGGAGGGAAAGGAAAAAGAGAGAGAGGAGGATAAACAGAAGAAAATAGGATGGAGAGAAAAACAGTTAGTCATAACTGTGAATGGCATGAGCTTACCCATAAAATCAAAGCAGACAGCTGAACAGATTAGAAACCAGAATCCAACAGACACACAAGATGCAGTTAAAATAAGGAGATGGAGCAGAATCTATTATGCTTCAGCTGAAGTAAAAATGGCAGGGCTAGGAAGCCCTGATCTCAGAGAAAGGAAAAGTAATTAATTAAAAGAGATCATCAGGGAAACTACATTTTGATAAAAGATACCAGAGACAATGAAGTAATATAAGAATTTTTCCAGCAAGTTTCTCTGACAAAGGCCTCTTTTCTCAAATACATAGGGAACTGAGTCAAATTTATAAAAATAAGAGCCATTCCCCAATTAATAAATTGTCAAGGCACACAAACAGGCAGTTTTCAGAAGACATCAAAGTTATCTATAGTCATACGAAAAAATGCTCTAAGTCACTACTGATTAGAGAAATGCAAATTAAAACAACTCTGAGGTACCACCTTAAACCTATCAGGAATGACAAATGGTGGAAGAAATGAGGGAAAATAGGTACATTAATGAACTGTTGGTAGGGTTGTGAAGTGGTCCAATCATTCTAGAGAACAATTTGTAACTATACCTAAAGAATTATAAAACTGTGTATATACTTTGACCCAGCAATACTACTAGGTCTGTACCCAAAGAGATAAAAAGAAAAGGAAAGGACCTATACGTACAAATATATTTATTGCAACTCTTTTTTAATAGCAGAAAATTAGAAATTAAGGGGATGCTCATCATTTGGGGAATGGCTGAACAAGTTGTGGCATATGATTGTGATGGAATACTATTGTACTATAAGAAATGAAGAGGAGATGGTTTCAGAAAAACATGGGAAGACCTATATGAACTGATATAAAGTGAAGTGGGACAGCTAGCTGGCACAGTGGATAGAGCGCCGGGCCTAGAGTCAGGAAGATTCATCCTTCTGAGTTCAAGTATGGCTTAGACACTTACTAGCTATGTGACCCTGGGCAAGTCACTTAGCCTTGTTTGCCTCAGTTTCCTCATCTGTAAAATGAGCTGGAGAAGGAAACGGCAAACCACTCTAGTATCTTTGCCAAGAAAACCCCAAATATGATGTCATGAAAAGTTGGACACGACTGAAAACAACTGAATAACCATAACAACAAAGTGAAGTGAGAAGAACCAGGGGATCATTGTACATAGTAACAGCAATATTGTAATGACCATCAACTGTGTAAAAAAATTTGATGATCAACTATGAGAGACTTATCTACTCTGATTGATACAACAATCCAAGATAATTCCAAAGGACTCATTATGAAAAATGCTATCCATCTCCAAAGAAAGAACTGATGAACTCCAAGTGCAAACCAAAGTATAGTTTTCCTCACTTTATTTTTCTTGCCTTTTTTGAGTGCAATATGACTAACAGGAAAATGTTTTGCATGATTTCACATGTATAATTGATATATTGCTTGCCTTCTCAGTGAGGGTGAGAGGGAGGGAAAGAGTTTAGAACTCAAAATTTTTTCAAATGTTAAAAATAAAGTTCATGTACATATATATATATGTATGTGTGTGTGTGTGTGTGTGTGTGTGTGTGTGTTTTGGTGAGGCAATTGGGGTTAAGTGACTTGCCCAGGGTCACACAGCTACCAAGTGTCAAGCGTCTGAGGCTGGATTTGAACTCAGGTCCTTCTGACTCCAGGGCTGGTGCTCTGTCCACTGCACCACCTAGCTGCCCGAATAAATATATTTTTTAAAACCACAAAACACCCTCCAAATATAAAGACCTAGCAGAAAAATTAAAACCTTTTTGGAACAGGAAAAAAAAAATGACTAAGACAAGGGAGGTGATAGTGACGCTAAGGAGGCCAGCTTGATGTCCTGGATGATTTCAAGTCACTAGGCTCTGATAAACTTAATGTTAAGTTCCTGAAAGAGTTGGTAGAGGTGATGATGCAAAGCCAGGAGGAATAGCTAATGTACTGGATCATGGATTAGGATCTAAATAATCTTAGACTTTAACACTGGACTGAAACCAATAGGATAAAATTTAAAAACGATAAAAGAAAAGTCTTAAACTTGTGTTCTCCAAATTATTTTCATAAGTAAAATACTGGTGAGTAGGGTTTAAATAATCAGTTTGTATGAAAAAGATCTTGAAGTTCTGGTAGACGATTAATTCCATCTGAGTCATCAGTGCGACATGGTATTCCCCAAAAGCTGATGTAAACTTTGGCTGCATTAAGAGAATTATAGTGTCCTGAACAGTCGAAAAGATAATTCCATCATATTCAGATTTGGTCAGACCACATCTGAAGTACTGTGTTCACTTCTAGGCACCATATATTAGGAAAGACAATAATAAGATGGGGAGAGGTTGGACAAAAACAGGTAGGATGGTGAAGGGTCTTCAGGTCAGGCTATACGAGTATTTGTTAAAGGAACTACAGTTGTTTAGCCTACAGAAGAGAAGACTTTGGGGGAGGGCATGACAGCTGTCCTCTAGTATGTGAAGAGCTATCATGTTTTGTATTCTCTACCCTTTTCAATAAACTGTGTGACAAATGCCATGATCTACTGTAGATCATCACTCACAAAAGCCTGCATGATCCTTTCTCAGATCTTTGTCAAAGATGCCTCTGACTTGAGCAGAGATTATTTTCACAAAAATTTTGTAGAGAAGGAAGAATAAACACATGGGCTAATAGCTGTTGTAATTGCTTTTGTTGCCTCTTTTTTTTTTGGCAAGAATGTCTAGGATTCCCCCGTCACGCTGTTTATATTTCCTTTTCTTATATACCTTGAGAATGGATCCTTCAACACCCCCAAAATTGTGTCACATTCAGTCTCAAACTCCTCTATGTATAAATAACCTAATAGAGCTGTGCATCTTATCTCTGTGTTCTTCAGCTCATTTCCATTTCCTTATACAGCACATCTGGGACTAGAACGTTAGAGTTGAAATATGGTGACTTCGCTGTCATTGACAGAGAAAAGAATTTGTTATAAAAATAATCACAAATCTTTTCCACTTTTCATGTTTGTTATCTTCTTTCCAGTTTCATCCTTAAATGCCCCCAGGATGACTGTGTTTAGCTCAGTTTCTTGTCAAATTAAAAAAAAATTCCTTCCAGTGCTTCTTCCTTTATGAGGTAATATTATTTACAATATTCTGCCATTGTCTTCTAAGATTCCACAAGTAAATTTATATTCTAAACTAGTTTGCCCTTAGCTACCAAGTCTCTCTCTGCTTGGTTATAAGATCAAGTATTTTGCTAACTGAAGTACTTTCTAGGCTTTTTGGAGTCTTGCTGTAATAATTTATTTAAATTGGGTAGTAAACTTCCTTATGAAATAAATCTGTGGTATTGATGTTTATTTAGTGATTTGCCTTTTTAAAGATTTTATTTTTAAATAAATTTTATTGATCTATTTTTGTTTTTACACCTACATTTCCCACTGAATTCTTCTTTTTAACTTCTCCCAGAGAGCCATCCCTTATAAAAAAGAAAATGAAAAATATATCAACAATAAAACAGTTAAACTGAATGTTTAAAAATTATAATACCAATCAATGTATAAAAATCTGCATTATAATTTTGAAATATTTAGTTTAACTGTTTTGTTCTTGTTATACTTTCCATTTACATTGTTGTAATTACTGTGTTTATTATTTCCTAATTCTTTACTTCATCCTTCCCTGTATTTATCATGTTCACCATTTTTTATAGCACATGAATGTTCCATTACATTTATGTACCATAGTGGGGTTTTTTTGTTGTTTTTTAGCCATTCCCCAATTGATGGGGATCTACTTTATTTCTAGTTCTTTGCTACTACAAAAATTGCCGCTATGAATGTTTTTGTATATACAGGCCTTTCTTTACCAGGAGTGGAAACTGCATCAAAGGTTATGGACTTTTTACTCACTTTCTCTGAGCAATTATTCTCTGAGCAAAAGTAATTCACTTTCCAGAATCACTGGACCAATTCACAACTCCACCAACAAGACATTGTGTACCTATCTGTCCAGAACTCACAACAAATGTATTCTAATCTTTTAGCACCTTTGCCAAAAGTGCTAAATGTTAGGCAAAACTTCAAGGTTGTGTTGAATTGCATTTCTCTTATTGTTGGTAATTTGGAGCATTTTTTCATGACTGCTACCAGTTTTAAAAATCTTCTTTTGTAAGCTATATATTCATATCCTTTTGGCCACTTACCTATTAAGTACTAGCTTTTGCGTGTGTATATCTGTTAGTTGTCTGTATATCTTGGATTGCTGCTGCTGTTGTTCAGTCATTTTCAATCTTGTCTGACTCTTCATAACCTTATATGGAGTTTTCTTGGCAGAGATACTGGAGTTGTTTGCCATTTCTTTCTCCAGTGGATTAAGGCAAACAGAGGTTAAGTGACTTGCCCAGGGTCACACAGCTAGTACGTGTCTAAAGTTGGATTTGAGTTCAGGACTTTCCAACTCCAAGTCCAGCAAGCACTCTATTCACTAAGTCACCTAGGTGCCTCATATCTTGGATATTAGGCCCTTATCAGAGAGAATTATGTAAAGTTTTGAGTTTTACCCCCCTCAATCAATAACAATTCTTTTTATCCTTGTTGTATTAAATTGTTCAGATAAACAAAATTATTTATCTTTTTGTGTGTTTCTATGTCTTCTCCCATTAGGCTGCAGAATCCTTGAGGGCGAGGACTGACTTTCTTTTTTGCATTTGTATTCCTGGCATTTGGCAAAGTGCCTAGCACATAGTAGGGACTTAATAAAATGTTTATTGATTGACTGATTCACCTATAGAAGATTGTGGGATTTAGTGCGTGGTACTTCAGTTCTGCTTCTCTACTTTTACTTCTATTTCTTACATTCTCCTTGCATCTTTATCTTCTTGTGTACTTTAAGAAATCTAATGATTTTTCCTTTTTTTTTAAGATAAGGCTTTCTTTCTATTTAAAAATAGTCTATGGAGCTCTCAACAAGTATTTTATTACTTATACTTTCCTTGGTAATGTATTTATTTACCTTTCTTGGATTTCTGTCATCTGGGTGTGTTTACAACTTGAATATTCAGCTCATTTTTTTTTTTTTTGGAAGGGGCTTCCTCAAATGCTTCTCCTCTGTTGATTGCCCATCTTTTTATATTGAAGATTAGGCTTGATCTTTTTCTAGAAATTTTTATTTTGATTTGCATCTTTAGCTCCTTTGCTTTTCAGAATATACTATTCTTTCCTTGGGTTTCTAGGTGGTAAAGAATAATCTTAGGTTATTTAAATTTCCTTTCATTTATATTTGAAGGTCTTCTGATTACTGGAAGAATTTGTTGTTTGTGGCTGGAATTATTAAGTTGAAACATTGTGTGTCTTGAAGTTTGAAGTATATGGTCATTATTGTTTTTTTCTTCCTTTAAGTGACTTGTGAATTCTTTTGAATGGGGCTTTCTTTCCCATATTCAGAAGCTCTAGGCAATTTTTTTTATATTATTTCTGGAATTATAGTATTCAGGTTTTTTAATCTGCCAAGTTTTTTTCTGGGAGACGTAAAATCCTTAAGTTGTTTTTGCACAGCCTATCTTTGAGGGTCAGTGCTGTTTGCTTATATAGAAATGTATTCTTTTTAACATTACTGCCTTTCGCTCTTCTCTACTTCAGTATATTTGTAATCCAAACGTGTTGTTTTCTCTTTCACTTCTTCAGAGAAACCAGCTCCTGTGGATTCAAGTTTTTTCTAATCTGCTAATTATGCCTGCTGTGAAAGCTATAAATTCTGACATTTATTCCTTTTTAATTTCTTTTCTTACAGGTTTCAAGTCTCTTTTGAACCATTCTAGAATTTCTTGTTATTACATATTCTCCTGGAATTCCACAGGGTTTTTTATTTCATTAGGCATTGGTTTACTTTCCTTTTTCTTGTAATATTTTTAAAGAAAGCTTTATATTTTCTTTGGGGTTTGGTACTCACCCTTCCTTCTAGTTTTAGGATTTCTCTCTGTTGATTTATCTGCTTGTGCTTTAGGTTTTTAGTGGAATTTTCTTCCTTTCAAAATATTTGGTATTTTCAGTCTTTTTTCCTTAATATTCCCTTATCATTCACTTTCTGACTCCTCCCCACCAATATAGTAGGCACATAGTAGACATTTAATAAATGTTTACTGATTACCTTCATTGAAATGAGAATTTAGGGATTGTTATGATTAACAAAAGTATGTGTAGAGTAGCAATACCTATTTATATTTATAGACAGTCAAAACTATATGACTTTTCAGTTACTGTCCCTTTTTCTGTCACACTATCACCATCATTATAAAAATAGAAAGAACATATACAAAACTAAGGGTCATTTTATACTTTTCTTGCTTCATTGGTGGTCATGGACAAAGAATTCATCACCAAGTGGTCAAACTACTGGTGATCAGCTTCTCTGAATTTAGCCAGGCTGGTCAATGTAGGACCATGTATGGAAGCATGCCAGTATGTTAGAACCTATCAGAGCTTGTTCTTCACTTGCATAGACTTTGGGAACCCAGGATCACCTCTATGCCAAAATGAGGCACAGGATTAGGACTTGGTGGATAAGATTATTTTTATCTTAAATGTCTGGAAATTTTTTATTAGAAATTAAAGTTCGGTTCTAAAAAGTGATTAAATAGTCATTGAATAATATAACAACTAAACAGATTATTTCAATAGTACCAATATATAATTCTTGCCTGATACTGATTTATTTTGATTACATGAAAAATATATCAACTCACTTTTCCATCCTTAGATGTACCTGCAACTTGGCCTGTTGCTATGGTGATCCTATCAGGATGAACTGCTAGGCTAGAAAAGGAATATTTGTTAAAAATGTATACTTTAAAAAGAAGCTTTAGTTATATTATTCCAAATATAATCCATCTATATATAATGTTTAATCAACTTAGATTATAAATAATTTTAAATGTTTTCAGACACAGTATAAATTATAGGCATATTTCACTTAAAGTTATTAATTGTTACCCAAAACAGTTTTATTATCTTATTTGCATCTCACTATTACATCTCATTATAAGTGATTGGATGAATGATGTTACAGTGAGGTTTCATAATGTTATTATAGTGCCATTTAGTTAAATTGTATTAACCATATTATTATAAAACAATGGTTGGGCAGTGGAAAGAATCCTTGATTTGGAGTCATAAGACCTGGGTTCAAATTCTGGGTTTGCCACTTAGAACCTATGTGACCTTGGGTAAATCACTTCTCTGGGCCTCATTTTCCTCATTTGTAAAAGTGAGAGTATTGAACTAGATAACTTTTAAGTTTCTTCCAGCTCTAAATCTATGAGCCTATGAACATTTTGCAAAGTATAGTTACATTTGGCCATTCCAATTTCATTAAATATTTTCAAATAACTTTCCTATCAACTTGGCTATCATCCATGATTAATTTTTTTAACATACGCTAGAAGGACTTTTGCTTCTCTCACACAAGAATGATTTTCAAAACATAAATTTGAAAAATATTATTAATTTTTAAATTCAAAAGGCTCAAAATAATTCATGAAGTATCCAGATACTCCTTAAAATTATGATTAGAAGGTACTATTTTAAATACAAGATCTATTAATATGATTAGTCAAATTCATTTATTAATAATCATTACATGGAGCTTAGATATACTGGAGAATAACCAGTGAAAATAAAGACAAAATCCATTTCCTCAGGATATCACAATCTACTGGGAAGTTACAACAAGGATATGTAAATACAAATACAGATGAAGGCTGTAATGGCATACAATGGAAGAGTAGTAGAAAGAACACTGGACTATGATTCAGAAGACCTAAATTCTGATCCTAGTTCTTCTACTAACTAACTAGCTATGGAAACATTTTATATAAGGGAAAATTAAGGCCCATGGAGGTGAAGGTACTTACTTGAGGTCATATAACTAGTTAGTGGGACAGCTGGATTAGTTGATCGCAAAAGCCCCTTTCTACTATTACATGCTATAGTCTATGATTCTAAGACCCCTTCCAGATTCTAAGGTTCTGTGGTTCTATACTTTTAGGGTCTCACTTTCTTTGTTCTATAAGTCAAAGCACCCTTCCAGTTCTAGCATGTTATCGTTTTCTAAGCATCAGTTCACTGGATAATTTAAAAAGTCAACACTGTCGGGGGCAGCTAGGTGGCACAGTGAATAGAGCACTGGCTCTGGAGTGAGGAGGACCTGAGTTCAAATGCAGTCTAAGACACATAACACTCACTAGCCGTGTGACTCTGGGCAAGTCACTTAACCCCAAATGCCTCACCAAAAAAAAAAAAAAAGTCAGTACTGTCTCTTTAATACTTTGAATGGCCAAATGCTTAAAGTGTGAAAGGACTGTGATGTAAAATTTAGGGATTTAAAGGAAATATAGGTCTTAGCCACATAATAGTTTATTTATATATCAAAATAATACAAGTGCTGTATCATCACTAGAAAAAAAGAAAAGGAAATTAGTTAGTCTGTACTTTCATCCTCTAGATGGCTGTTAAACAAATGTCTAGCAGTAGCTTCTTGTGCTGTCAGTTTCATATAACACAAGGGCTTAATATAATACCTGGCACACAGTAGGCATTAATAAATATCTGTTTACTTGACTTATGATCATAAAGTAAGCAGAGTAGCACAGAGTCACTGGTAGCTAATAAGAAAGATTTAATTTTGTGGAAGAGATTTTCTAGTTTGATGGAAAATGATTTTACCATGATTAATTTACCATGATTAGTTTAATAATTAAAATAATTATTTAAAAATGTTAATAATAGCAACATTTAAATTTTACTTTAAGGTTGTAAAAAGCCCTTATTAAAATATTATTTCATTTGATCCTTTCCTTTCCTGCCTTTTTGCTATTTCTCAACAATAATACAACTGCTCAAATTTCTGATGTTTAGAGATCCATAGTTAAGAAAGCTCCTTCCTTACAAAAACCCTGTGAATGGGTTGCATAAGCATTATCGTGCTTATACATGCCCCATATTTTACATATGAAGAAACAGAGGCTAATAGTGGTAAAGTGACTTACCATCCCAGTAAACAGTAGAGGCTTGACTCTAACCTGTCTTTGACTCCAAGCCCAGTGTTTTTTCCAGTACACAATGCTGCCTGTTATATTAATCCCAATATTAACAACTTTTATTTTAATACTTTTGTCACTGAAACAATTTAAAGTCTTAAAGCACAGATTAATAATTGAAAAATTTGAACACTCACCACTTCACATCATCATTATGACCAGTATAATGTCTCTGAAGTTGTTCTTCAACATTGTATAACACTACTACTGATGCAATGAAATATACAGTTTCACCTGTTGGAAGTAGGTATAGGTTGTTACGACAATCTCGACCCCTATACCCATAGCTTATTAGTATGTCAAGGTGAAATAACATTTCTTTTAGATTTGTTCATTATTAATTAAAATACTTTTTAACAATTTTTGACCAGTATAAGCTATGAAATTCTATTCTGACATAGAATGTGACAGAAATTACACAAATTGCTAAACAGGAAACTATCAGTCAATGCTTTTTTTCTACAAAAAAATTTCCTTTTTTTTTTACACCTTAACCCATTTTCCCCACAGTCTAGAGACATATTATTTTTTGAAAACATATTAATTAAAAAGATTAATTTTATAATTACATAAGAAAATCAAATGATTAACATGATTATTTTACTTTTAAAAAGCTTATTGAAGCAAATACTTTTGTAATCACTGGGAGGTGAACTGTTTCTAGTTTATCAGGATAGTAGCAGATATATCTGAAGGAGGGCATCGGTACTCAATATTTTTTATGTATAGTTTGAATTTCACCTGAATGTTTCTTATACCCACAGAGAGAGGAATTTCATCAACCAGGATTTATTTTAAGCTTGCTTTCCTTTCTATCATATCATGAACTTATCAGATCTTAAATTACTAATGACTACATTCCGAAACTTATTCTGTCAATACTCTTGGAATAATCCTGTTTCAAAGTTTGTTTTGTTTTCTACTGCTCTTTTCTTTTTTGCATTTAGTTCTAGTCTCTTCGTGCTTTCTTAGTTCTACTTCATTCCAAACCATCTTCTACTCCTTTTCTTCATAGGATCTTTAAACTTTTAGAGAGAAGATTTAACTATACCATTTTGAACTTTGAAAGGCAATAGGGAATCTAAGCATATTTGCTCCCATTTTCCTTCCCAAACTGAAAGTCAAGATATCTGAATCCCAGGGTAGTACTGTTTCTACCATCCTGAACTACTATTCTCTCCTTCCCTCCCCTTTACTGCGCCCCGATTCTGAACCTCATCTCCTTAGTCTTGTATAGCTATATTTCTTCATCATTCTCTTAAATCAGATAGCTGATTAATGTCACCCAAAAGGAGCTTAAGAGACTCATGTCTTCTTCACTTGTCACTTGTATATAGGACTTTACACAGTGAGAACTTTTAAATGTTAAGTTGAACTGAATGGATATTTTATTTAACAAAAACAACCAAGAGAGACAGTAGAGAAGATCTTATTTTTTCTGCTATTAAAAGACATCTAGTTCAATTCAACCACTATTTATTGATAACAGATTGATAAAGTGTTTTACATTGGCAAAGTTCTTTAAGTTACAAAGTACTTACATTACAATAATTACTTAAGCCTCATGACCCTAGGCAGTAAATACTCAAGTTTATTAATCAGCACCCACTAAGTAGCTTCCCAGTTATATATTACATACAGATACAAACTTACAGTATGAAATCCGCAACTAAGCACTGCTTCAACATTTAATAGGATCGAGTTCAGCACTAAGTTACATCTAATTGGAATGGCTCTTTAATCTGAGATTCACACAAAATTGGTTCCCCAATATAATTAACAGAAGATTTGTTCATAAAATTTTCTTAAAAGATTATAAGTATATAGCCTCAAATACTACCATAAAATATGGAGCTTTGATCTCATTTCTATGAAAGAGCTTTGGTGAATGTAAGGGAGGAGGTTATATATCCTCTACTTCAATTAATCAATATAAGTGTAAGATTCAGTTTTTACAATCTGTAATAAAGATTGTTTATACCCTGTGATACTTTTGTGAGGCATAAGCCTCTTTTATTAGATAAAGAGAGGAAGATCATGATTGGTTAATCAATCCCCTGAAGATTTTAAAGGGAGTAGAGGATTTTCAGCAGTAGACTATTCTAGTTGCAAAACAGTCAAGGAACATTCAAGGCTCTGGAATACCTGAGGAGTCAGATCCATCCTCCTGTAACACAGGGATGTGGGGGCAAAGGACAGGGAGGGAGCTCAGATGGAACAATATACTCTTCATCACTCCCTGCATTTACTGACTGACCATGTTATCAGAGAGACTGGACCAGTAGCAGACAATGCATCCAAGAGACACATCAAGGACAAACATAGATACAGACGGTAACAGAAAGAAAGCCACCTGGGGAAGAAAGTAACTTCACAGAGTGTGATCCCCTTATATTACATTATATCCTTATAATGTAATATACCCTTATATCCCCTTGCTTATTACATTCTAGTTTATTTCTTCTATTGATATAACCATATCTTTAATAATAAAAACAAAATTTTAAATTTCTTTTTCTAAGTCTCCACAAAAATCTAGTTAAAATTGCTTTCTGAGGTTCCAAAAAACTTATCATATTAAATTTTCCTTAAATGTTCATTGAAAGTAGAATAAAAAGTGTTTCTATTATTTTCTCCCAATAGGATCAACCAAATGAAATTCTAATGACTGAAAAGAGAATGAAATAACTTCACTTACTGATTTCTAAAACTCATTGCCTGTTCTACACATAGTTATTGAACCATCTATACTCACTGATCTGTCAATACTCCCAGTGGGCCTACACCCCCAAAGAAATCAAAGAGAGAGGAAGGACCTATCTGTATAAAAATATTTACAGCAACTCATTCTGTAGTGGCAAAGAACTGGAAACTAAAGGAACCTGTCAAGGGACAGGGCTGAATGAACTATGGATACCACATTTTAGGAAGTTAAGGGATCCAAAGGATGGTAAGAGGGAACCACTGCAAATGAGAGTAGGTTGAGGAAACCAGGGACATTTAGTTTGGAGAAGAGAAACCTTAAGAGGGGGCATGATCACTACCTTTACATAGTTAAGGCCTGTCTCGTTAAAATAAATTAGGCTTATTTTGTATGCCCCTAAACTAGTACCAGTTAATGGAAGAAACAGAGAGCTAGATTTCAGCTTAATATAAGAAAAATAATTAGGTCTAAAAGTGGAAGAGTGCCCAGACAAGAGGGTTGCCTGAATGGAGAAAGGCAGTGGAACTCCCATATAACTACTCCAGCAAAAAACAAAACAAAAAAAACAACAAATCAAAACACACCAGACCAAATAGTGGTCAATAAATCCAATGAAAAGCTTTAGTATATGACTTCTTGTACTCCAGAACTGCATAAAAAGTCAGCCAGACCTTTTTGGACTACTAGCCATGTCAATACTAGTTCAAGCAAACAAGTCTTTCTTCATATTACCTGGAAGTCTCTCAGTGTGACCAGAGATGGAACAGAGATTTAGTAGTTAGCAAGGCGTTTTGTCTTGAGGCATTAAGAATGAAGGGCTCTGCTGAGAAAAGCCCAAGTTGCAAAGATCATTTTGGGTGCAGCTGTATACAGAATGGGGAAGGCTGCACTCTGGGGTAAACAGGTTCATAAAAGGAGATTACCTCATGCCATAGGAGACGCCATAGGAGACCCTGAAGATTCAGTATATTGAACTCAAAAATCCAGGAAGGGCTAATCTGAAAAAAAAGAAGTCAGTATAGGTACATAGATGACCAATTCCGAAAAAAAGCAGGGCTAAATATCCCACCCAAAAGTGGAATGTGAGGTGGGAGGAAAGCCTGCCCTAGAAGAAAGCCCCACTTCAGAAACCAAGGCTGGAGAAGTGAGAAAAACCAAAATCACTGCCCACTATAACAAAATCCAGATAAAACCAAAAATCTAACCTAGGAAAGAATAATTTTGTAATCATTGGAACTATTCTTATTGGAAGAAGAGATTAAAAGGAAAAAATAAGGTTTTCCACAGGGACTATATAAATACCTGGAAGAAACAAAATGATGAATAAAAATTTAAATAAGGGCTCTAGAGGAAAGAATTAGAAGAATAAATAGCTTGGAGGAAAAAGCAGTAAACTTTACTCAAATAATAGACTCCCTGAAAACTAGAATAGACTAATCAAAATTTATGAGACAGCAAAGAATAACAGAACAAAGACAAAAGATTGAAAAAATAGAAGCAAATATAAGCTGACATCAAAATCAACTGACCCGGTAAAAAGGTCCCAAAGAAGTAATTTCAAAATCATTGCACTCCCCAAAAACCATAATAAAAAAAGTATGGATAATATATTTCAAGAAATCATAAATTACAACTGCCCATATCTACTAGAATGAGGAGGTTAAGTAAAGACAAAAAGAATCCACCAATAACTTTCTGGATGAAACCACAAAAGAAACCTTCCAGAAATGCCAAAGCTAAAATGAAGAATTTCCACATCAAAGAAAAAATTCTTACAAGCATCCAAAGAGAAGCAGCGCAAGTTACCAAGGAACCAGTCAAGATCACACAAGAACTGTCAGTTTCTACTCTAAATGAAAAGTGTGTAATTGGAACCCAGTATTACAAAAGGCAAAAGGTACGTTCTTACAACCAAGAATTACAACCAAGAATAACTTACTCTGAAAAGCTGAGTATAATCCTAAGGGGGAAGAAATAAGCCTTTAATGGAATAGAGGACTTTTAAGTATTCCTGATGGGAAGACTAAAGCTGAGTAGGAACTTTGAAATACAAATACAAGAGTCAAGAGAAATAGGTAAATTTATTTAAGCAATTGAATGATGCTGTTAACATTTTAATGGGGGAGAAGAAACAAGGGCCCCCTCGGAACTTTAATGTTTTAAAGGATAGTTAGATAGTTAACTAAGAAAAAGAGAGGATCTAGGAGTGGTTTGGTTCCATTCTGTAGGCATTAAGAGGGGAAAGATAAAGAAGGGTAAAAAGGAATACACTAGTGAACAAAGGAGGAATAAGGGAGTTAGTACTCGCTATTTTTCATAATTGGGATAGATAAGAAGAAAATTATACAAAATATGGAGGAAGGAGTAAGAGGAAGTGGGTATCAGATGACCCTCATTCCTATCTGAGACAAATAAAAGAGGATTGAACACAGAGACATAGAGTTTGATTTAGAAATGCATCAAGCTACACAGGGAAACAGATGGGGATAAGGAGAGAGAGATTAAGAGGACAGTACTGGGGGCAGGGGATAGGTATAGTAACAAGCAAAACAAACTTTCTGATCCTGAGGGGAAGATTAAAAGCAGACAAAGAAGAAAAGAAGTGGAAACTAAGGGAATGGATGAACAAAATATGGCATATGAATGTAACGGATTATTATTGCACTGTACTAAATTATGAATGAGACACTTTTAGAAAATTCTGTGAAGAATATACTGATGCACAGTAAAGTAAGCAGAACGAGAAGAACAAATTATACAATAACAACACTGTAAAGATAAACAACTTCAAAAGATCTGAGTGATCTATTTAAAGCAATGATGAACCACATTGCCAGTGGACCCTAGGATGAAATGAAGCATGTTAACCACCTCCTAACCAAGAGGCAATGGATGCAAGGTGCCAAAAGAGACAAACATTTTTGGACAGTCACTGTGGATTTTGTTTTTCTTGTCAATGTTAATTTGTTATGAGGGTGTTTTTTCCCTGTTTTCAAATGAGGAGAGGAATTGTGAGGGGTAGAGAAGGTTAACAGTACTGCTGCAAAACAAAAAAGCCTATTCAAACATTTTAAACATTTTAAAATGCACAGAAGATAACATAAAAGTTCAAAAGGAAGCACAAACAAGCAGGATAGCTATAAAAGTAAAGTTTAACGTAGAATATGCTTCTTAAAAAGCAAGCAGAACCTTACAATTCCATACGTAATTCTTTTAGTGTTTTGCTATATATTTGGAAATGTTCATTGTTTTAGTGTTTAAGAGTATCTTTTAAAAAAAAAAGTAGAATAGCTTACTTTGTAAGGTATTGCATATCCTTTCACAAGAGGTCTTTAAGTGAGAGCTTAATGTTCAACTCTTAGAAATGTTGTGGAAGTTGTTTCCATATTGGCAAGGGCTGAATTAAATGATCTCTGAAGTCCTACTCAATTCTGAGATTTTATAAAAATGTGAATTATCATCCACACCCTTCCTTATCACCCCTCCAACAACTCTTATCTTGGGCATCTCCACTTTTCCCAATGATATCCCCTTGCAAATTGTGATAAATGTAGCACTTATTTTATGTAGGTGAGGTTCCTTTCCCTTTAAGAAGGCTGTTCTTGGGATCATCACTGGTTTGGTTTTGGTGCTACATGAAGCCTATAAAAGCCCTACATACACTATAGGAAGATGGTATTAGAGGTGTTAGTGGAATTTCCATTGCTCTTAAGAAAAGCCACAATTCAAACTGTGGTGCTGGAGAAGACTTTTGAGAGTCCCTTGGACAGCAAGGAGATCAAATCTGTCAGTACTTAAAGAAATTAATTCAGGCTAGTCACTGAAAGGTCAAATATTGAAGCTGAAGCTTAAATATTTTGGCCACATAATGAGAAGATAGAATTCATTGGAAAAGATCCTAATGTTGGGGAAAGATTGAAGGCAAAAGGAAAATGGGACAGTAGAGGATGAGATGGCTAGATAGTTCATGGAAACAATGAACATAAACTTGAATAGATTTCAAGAGACAGTGGAGGATACAAGGGCCTGGCATGCTGTGGTCACAGAGTCATGAAAAATTGACATGACTGAATGACTTAGGAACAACAAACAAGAAATGCCTTTTTGACTTAGTGAGGTCTGTTCTTATGGAGAATTTGGGGATGTCGGGGAGTAGACATTTTAAGTACTCTCTTTTTTAAACTTTAAGAATTATCTTTTTAAATTCTTTGTTATTAGGAAAATTATTTTATGCCTTGCTAATGTATCATTGTATGCTAACCCTGAACTGAGTTAGGCCTCGCCAATACAAGTTGCACCTTATTTGTTACTTTGGGTTTTACTCCTATAAACTTTGGACATTTAATAGTACTTCAAAGAAACACTGTCTACTCCATTTGGGGCATTGCTATTTTCTTTTCTTTTCTTTTCTTTTTTTTGGGGGGTGATGCAATCAGGGTTAAGTGACTTGCCTAGGGTCACACAGCGAGTAAGTATCATGTGCCTGAGGCCGGATTTGAACTCAGGTCCTCCTGACTCCAGGGCCGGTGTTCTATCCACTGTGCCACCTAGCTCCCCCAGGGCATTACTGTAAAATATGTTCTTCCTACCCTTCCTGGATTTTTCATTCGTGGGCAAAAATATTCTTTTTGTGAACATCTGGATCTCTCAAATGACTTAAATTTCCTTCTTCAAAGGACATAAATGGTTGATTAAGATTACTTACTAGGGTATACTTGTTTTAAAAAAGAAGGGTCTTTCTTTTACATACGGGCCTATGTTCCACCAATTTATGGTTATATTCACTAAGATTTTCCCTGTATTTTTAAGTCTTTAACTGATTTTTCTTTATTGGAAAGTTGAAATTAAGGTAAGACTGATGGAGAAGCTGGGGGGCACAGTGGATAGACCACTGGGCTTGGAATTAGGAAGACTCATTTATGAGTTTAAATCCGGCCTCAGACACTTACTAGCTGTGGGATTCTGGGCAAGTCACTTAACCCTGTTTGCCTCAGTTTCCCATCTGTAAAATGAACTGGAGAGGAAAATGGCAAATCATTCTAATATCTTTGCCAAGAAAACCCCAAGTGGGGTCATGAAGAGTTGGATATGATTGAAGTGAATCTGAACAAACAATACTGACAGGCTATTTAATACACACAAAAATTATTCCTAAGAATATAATCATGATGACTACAAGCAAAAAACAATATGTTTATGTAGTGCCTTAAGCTTTTCAAAGCTTCTACACAATGACTCTGTGAGGTAAGTAATGAAAATATTATTTTCTCCATTTTACAAATAAAGAACCTAAGGTTCAAGCGTGTTTGAGTATACTGCCCATGGCCATGTAGCCAGCAAATGCTAGAATTAGTACTTAAACTCTGATCTTCTGATTCTGAATCCTGTGCCTTATCCACTATATATCATTTTGACTCTAACAAATGTCATTTTAATATTACTTTTATAGAAAAGGCAAATCTTTATTCATTACAATGTACCATACAGTAGAAAACACAACAATATTGCATCTTAGTGAACAAAACAGTTATCAATACCTTTTCATAGAATGGTGAAGCTGAAAGGAATCTTAGAGATGATCTAGTCCAAACGTATCTCACAGATGAGGAAAAAGAACTCCAGAGGTCACAAAAATGGTAATGGCACATAGCCAAGACTCAAACTAAGTTCTGATTCCAGACTCAGGGTTCTACACACTATATCACACGATCTCTACTGAGTGTTTTTTCAAAACACTGTGTTAAGTGTCTATTTTATTAACTTGAATTGAATGTGATAAAATACATAATTGTGGTTTCACTTTTTCAATGGAATTGAGCTTTTAATTTTATAAACCTTTTAAAGAATCCAAATAAAACTTAAAATGAACATCAACCAACTAATAACTTCCAACATGACAACAGACAAATAAAGGATACACCCATTCCAGTTTAAGTCTCTTGGTTGGTAGTTCTACTTTTGCTTCCAAATTATAAGATTCCACTTGATCTTTGGGCATGTACATGGTAACAGGGCGTCCACGAAGAAACATTTTTACATATCCCTCCTCTATAAAAAGTACAAATATGTCAGTGTAATATCCAGGTCACAAATAAAACTGAAAAACAAACTTCATATTCTCTATCACACATCTATACATTTAAGATGAAAGATGAAAACTTTAAATGTATTGGACACTCTCTGAATGATTCCATAAGAAAAACGTTTAAGTAGTGAAATACTATGAAATAAAAGTTTGCTTCAAGTTTTTTTTTTGTTTTGACATTTTATCACATAAATAAATCATATAATTTAGCATTTTCTAACAGAATATTATAAATGTTAAAAATACATTAGACTCAAATGATATTTCCAAAGAGACATTGTAGTACTTCAATTTTCTCTGTCACTAGTACAGAGAAAAATGCCATCAAAGCAAAAATTACAACTAACTCAAGAAATCCAGTTAATCTTTAAAACTGACTGTAATGCAATATTTTATATGCTGATGCACAAACTTTTTAATACTTAAGTTGATTTGTTATATTTCAATGCAAAGATAAATTCTGATACACCTTTAACATCATATAAGAACACAACCATCAGCAGAGATACCATGCTAGTAAACATGCATAAAGAAAAAAGAAGTGCTCAAGTGAAGGTTAAGATAGGGCCAGAAGAACCACAGACAGAGGTTAAACCTGTTAAGTAGACAAATGTTAAAGAAAAAGATACTCAAGAAATTCAATTTTCTATAACAGGCATAAATATTCCTAAAAGAAAACAGATTTTGTATAGAAATACTGTACCAGAGAACAACAAAAAAATGAATAACAAATGAAAATGGTGACTTAATAGCTTTAAAAAGCTTGGTAGCTTGAGAAGTGATATGTAACTCCGGTTAGAACTCTGGAGAACTGATAAGGCCCAGGTTAACTGTCTTGTTTGTTCCTGGAGAAGTTTGTTCGGCCTCAGATTTTTAGGCTTCTGTTGATTTCTATGGTTCTATAATTATATCAAAGAAGTCACCTAGCTTTTATTCAATTTAAACACTATTTGTGTCAATATATCTGAAGAGTTATATATAGAATAATCATGCTCACAATGGAAAAAGAAGGGTAAGATTCTTATCAAAATAGACTAAGATAAAGCATAAATTACATTCATTTGTCGGTTTGAGGATTTTTGAGTTTAAACTTTTTTTTCTTCTTCTTCTTTTTTTTTTTTTTTTAGGCAATTGGCGTTAAGTGACTTGCCCGTGGTCACATAGCTAGTAAATATCAAGTGTTTGGTCTGAGGCCAGATCTGAAGTCAGGTCCTTCTAACTTCAGGGCCAGTGCTCTATCCACTGTGCCACCTAGCTGCCCCTAGTTTAAACTTTAAACAAATGTACAGCCTAATCTTAATTTACTCTGTACATGTGCTTCAAGTCTTTTTGATAAAAACTTTGTACTACATATTTAGTTTGGTTTTTGAATGTTCTTCTATGTTCTTCATCCTCATATATCTCCTGTCAGTCACTCAGTACATCTGATTCTAGTATTGTCATATTTCTCACACTCATCCCTTCCTTTCTACTCTTAACTTCCATCTTTCCAGCCAAGGCCCTCATCATTTCATACCTGAATTACTGCAACAGCTTCTGAATGACTCTATTGTTTCTCACCTTCATCCTCCATACTAATGCCACGCTGATAACATTCCTTAACTCTCATTTTATTGGGTCATTCATCTATCCAAAAACTCTCTCTGGTTATTTTCCACTGTATCAAGTCTAAATTCTCTTGCCTAACTTTTACTCTAGGAGGCTTTATTTGCCATTATTTCCTCAGAGATGCTTTATTTTGATGAGGTTGGTATTTGCATAATCCAGCAAATGTATTCTGCTCAATCCTGCCTTTGTGCACTTGCTCATCCTTTGGATTTCCTTGTTTATCAAAAATCCTTTAAAGCTATGCTTAAGTGCTGTTTCCTCTGGAAGCTTTTTCTGTTTATCATGGAATTTCAGAATTTATAAGAGACCTTAGAGGTCATCTAATCTAGCTGCTTCCCTAGGCTTGAATCTCTAGTGCTCACTAATTTTCTTTTTTTTCTTTTTAATATAAACTCCAATACTTAAAAATCTCTTTCAACTTACCACAATTATAATTGAATTGCCTTACATTCTTTGATAAGTGAAAGACAATATGGTGTCTATTAAGAACACTGATGTTGGAGTCCAAAGACCTGCATATATATCCTGGCTCCAACATTTGCTCAGCTACATGACCTTGGTTAACTTTCTTAAACTCTTTAAACTTTGGTTTCCTCACCTATAAAATGAGGGGAATAATATGTGTACTATACAAACCACAAAGCATGATGTAAGTGTGTTAGTATTATTACTGTCAATATTGTTTTCGTCATTATTGTGTATTAGTCATAACTCCTGAACTAAATTCTAATCTAATGAGGGCAAACACAGTCTTATGGTTTCCTCAGAATACAGTGCTACTCACAGAGTAGACACTCAATCAATACTTATTTACTGACACTAATTTGGTGGGTGATTATTATAGATTATATTTAAGAAAAACAGAAAAAGTTGTTTTGAAACTGCCCTTTGGAATCAAATATTTGTCACTCAAGTTACTCATTAAATTCAGCATGAAATTATATAAATCATATAAATTGTATCCATGAATCTAAATATTCTGAGGCATCATATGCTGAAAATCTGGCACACTGAGGGTTATTGTGCCAGTGATTATTCTTATATCAATAATACTGACATTTAGACTTAATATTAGAGACAAACTTGCGAAGTTACTATATATTAGTGATAAAAAGTGAAAAATTATCAAGATGGTTATGAAAAAGAACTGCTTTGGTCAACTGAAATTTTGGCTTAGGCAAATTGGAAAAAAACACAACAAAAACTAGATTCAATAAACCAATGGCTAATATTCTAATGGGGTCTGGAAGCACCAAATTCTAGAGTGACAGAAGTAAAAATAATTGGAGACTCTAGGCCAATGGAATCAGGAATGAAGGCCAATCTAATTAATTCTTCATTAAGGAATAAATGTTTGCTGGATGAAATTAATGAATGAATGAGGTCTATATCAATATAGTTTAAAAATATCCTAATAAAATGAAGTTTGGGAAGAGAGGAAAAATTAGGTCATTCCCACAACATGAAAAATTATGTATACATAGAATCAATATTTATAAAATATAAAAAATATAGTAATTAATAATGTTTTAAGTTTACTTACAGAAAAATTCTATATTACTACTTAAAGTATTGAATTTATTCATAGATGGTTTTGTATATTAAAAATTCAGAGAATTTACCCCTACTAAAAAAAAGGAGCAAGGGAAAAGCAATGCTTTTTCAGACATACATTAGAACAACAGCAAGCAACCACCAAATCTACAGGCTTTTTAGTAGGGGTATTTCAGCAGAAGTGCAGGATATAATTTCAAACACAATGGGGCATCCAGGGATTGCCATATAGCTCTCTTAAGATTTTTTTAAAAGATAAGTTCCTAGTATCTGCCAAGATAAACCAAGATCCAAATTACAGCCTTTAATTGGAACATATCCAAGGAGACACTTATGAATGCTTTTAACAAAGTAAATTGAAGTGGATTGTATTGCCAAAAAAAAAAAAATTCATACAGGAAGACTTTGTGTTTGCCTGTATGAAAAGGAAGTTGCTGTAGCCTGGGTAATAGTTTTGCTCAGAGAGCTATGAGGTTTCAGAGATGAAGCCTACCTTTGCAGTGTGTCACACGGCGTTTCCCTTTGTGATTTCAGAGACAGAGACAGAAGTGCTTGATAAAGAGATGTTCAAGTACAACAAGACTGCCCTGATCCCTGCTCTATCACTTGTTCACCTGTTTTCAGTTAGAGGCTACCCTGTCAATTGATTAAATATTGACCATTCAAGGGATAGTTACAAGTGCATTCAATACCAAGCTCTTTGAGGTACCCATGATATATTTCAATGATCCATGATTTCATCAACTTGGGTACTCAAATGACCCAATACAGATCACAGCCCCTCCTTTAGGAGACAATTTAATAAATGACTATGGCCAAAGGAAAAAATAATCAGTTGATGGTCAGTGGTCTGATGGTAAGCCTCTCTGAACTTTTGGTTAATCTGATCCTCAGACCATGGACACAGTCCATTGCCGGGCCATACACAAAAGACTTTCAAGCTTGGTAGAACCTTGGCAGAACTTGCACTGCCCTGGAATTACCTATGAGAAACCAGGGTCACCTCCACACTGTGATGAGGCATTAGAGAAGGATGTCAATGGAGGATGATAAAATGTATACTGACAAATTTTTTTTCAAAAAATCATATTTTAATTATAAATTTATTTTAAGAAAAAGTAAAACTAAATTAGTTTCTTCAACTTGGATACTTAAGAAGAGTGTTTGCATTTTCAATGCAATTTAAAATAAGGTTAATACACTAAAGTAGCATTTCCCTTATTATGAAATGTGTTAAAAGAAAATAATAGATGTATACATGTATATATTAACTATTAGTGTGCAGTATAGGAAATCAAAAGGCAAAAAAAAGTTACTTTTAGACAGGGTTATAATTTGATGCATCAGAAGCTTCCCCTTTTAAAGAAATGCAAATGTTTATGAAAGAAGCCTAGTTAGTAACAAAGGAAACAGAAGCCCTTTATCTTTCAACATAGAAAATCCTGTTATAGCATGGGCAGTGGCAATTCAATCTTCCCCCATATTGCCAAATTAAAGTACCTTACATCCAGTTTGGAAAGGGACCAATTACAGGGTTAAGAGTCTCTAGAACCTTTAAAATCTTGGTCTCGCTGTTAATGACCAAAAAAAGAGTACCAATTATTATCTGAATTACTTGATAATTGGGTGCTAAGCTGACATAGTATACTTGTCTTACATAATCTCCATCGTACAAATGTTATAGACTTTCTTATCAGTGAATTCAGCGACAAAAGGGTGAAATGCTCAAGTTCTATACCTGTGAAATCTTTTGTTGTTATTAATATCTCTAGATTTGAAGAAGCAAGGGTACATAAAGTAAAATAAAACCAGACCTACCTGCACTGAAAATTGGTTCCTTAGGTTTGCTATAGAAATAAAACAGAAAATAAATATAAATATTGAAAGGAGTCTCTGGGACATAATACATTACATATGCATAATAAGCACCTACTCCCATCAGCGGTAGTAACTCATTTCACTTTAAGGTTGCATGTATTTATTTTGCTATCATTATTACTAATGAATAAATTGAATAAGTTATGGTATATGAATGTGATGAATAATATGGTGTTGTAAGAAACAAGAATGATTTGTAAGAAATAAGAATGATGCAAGAAATAATAAATAGATGATTTCAAAGAGATATAGAAAAACATGAACTGATACAAATTAAAGTAAGAATAATTTATACTATAATATCAATATTATAAAAATGAACAATTTAAACATTTTTAATAATCTTATAAAGAATAAAATGTGCAGAACCAGGAGAACAAGTTACACAATAACAAGTATACACAAATAATACACAGCATATTTGTACACCCAAGTAAATACAGATTTCATATACACACACAAATAATACAATAACAACGTTTTAAAGACAGCTTTGAAAGCTATAAGAACTGTGATCAATACAATGACTATTCATGATTTTAAAGTATGAACCAGACTATACACCTCCTGATAGAGGCGACAGTTTAATGGTGCAGAATGAGACATATTCTGCACACAAACAATGAGGGATTTCGCTTAATTGACTTGCAAATGTATTTGTTACAAGAAATTTGTTTCTTTTTTCGTTTTTAGTCAACTGGGGGAGTGGAGTGGGAGGGAGAGAAAATAGATTTGTTAATTTTTTAGAAAATTTTTAAATAGAGAAGTTAGAAGTGCTATAAATGTGGAATGTAGCATGCACTTTCAAATAAGGTCACTATGTTGTTAGTTTTGCTTAACTTTTTTACTTTGTTACAAGAGACTTCTCATGAGTTGAAGTAACTTGTTAATTATAATGTAAAATACATATAATGTAAAAACAAAATATATCAACAAAACTTTTTTTTAAAGGAAAAAATTACCAATGGCTTCAGCTATAACCTTTAGGCAGATGAAGCCCTTTATATATCTAGTTCTGAGTTTAAAGTCCACAGCTCTGTCTACACTTGAGTTTAACTGTATTTAATTACCATCTCTCTGCTGATGATTCTCACATCTACCTATCTTGCCCCAACATGTCTTCTGACCTCTAATCTCACATTTCCAGCTGCCTTTCAGACATTTCAAACTGGATGTACAGTAGACATCTTAAAACTCAACATGTTCAAAATTGAACTCATTACTTCCCGGTAAACCCTGCCTAGACTTACCCCCCAACTACCCCTCCCTATTACTACAGAGGGTAACTCTGGTGTGCAACCTGAACACCTCAATCTCTCTCACATCCCCTTCTCTCCTGTGATACTGCCACCCTTCTAATACAGGCCCTCTTCACCTCATGCCTGCACTATTCCAATAGCCTGCCAGTGGATTTGCCTGCCTCAAGTCTCTCCCCATTCTAATCCATCTTCCGTTCAGCCACCAAAGTGATTTTCCTAAAATGCAGGTCCTCCTCCTTCCTATTGCCTTCAGCTGCAGATACAAAATATGGTTTGGCATTCAAAGCCCTTTATAACCCTGCCTCTTCTTACCTTTCTAGCCTTCTTCCACTTTACTGCTTGCTCTACATGTACCATTGGATCCAGTGCACTGATGTCCTGGCTATTCCACATTCAAGACATTCTATCTCTTGCCTCTGAGCATTTTCTCTGAATGTCTCCCATGCCTGGAATGTTCTTTCTCTCTTGCTCAGCCTACAGATCTCCCTGGCTTCCTTTGGGTCCCAACTAAAATCCCACCTTTTACTGGAAATCTTCCCCAACCCTCTTAATTCTGGTGCCTTTCTTCTGTTAATTATTTCCCTATTTATCCTGTATGTAGCTTGTGTTGGAAGTACGTGTTTGTATGTTGTCTTCCTGCATTAAACTGTAAGCTCCTTAAAGGCAGGGACTGTCTTTTGCCTCTTTTTGTATCTTTTGCACTTAACACAGTATCTGGCACATGGCATGCTTTCAAAAATGCTGAATGATTGATTGATTACAGGATAATTCTACCTGAATATCCTACAAGTACCTCATATTCAACATGTTCAAAACCTAATTCATTACTTTTCCTTCTAAACCTCTTTTCTTCACTTCACTCAGTCTCCCATGTTTTAAACTTTGGTGTTCTCTTTGACTTTTCCCTCTTTCACCTCTCATGTCTAATTAATTACTAAGTCCTTCTTAGCAATTACTAAGTAACTAATATTTAGTAATTATTAAGTCCTCCTTCTGACAATAATTCTTACATTCGTCTCCTTCTTCCGATTCTTACTTCCACCGTGCTAATATAGGCCCCCATTAACACCTACATAGCTACTGTTTCTTACACATGTATGGTTACCTTCACTTTCTCTTTCACCTTTCCAAATCATCACTTAGAAGCTATCAGACTTAATTCCTTCATGCACAGATCTTGTTACATAAATCTTTTATCTAAGAGTAAAATGTAAAATGCTTAGGCTAGGATTCAAAGTCCTTCATAATGGTATCTTTCCAACCTTCTCTCATGTTATTTCTTTCCATGTAATCTATATGGCCTATTCATAATAGACCATTTATCATTTCTCTTAAATAGCACCATCACCCTTCCCCCCAACAAAGATTTTTCCATTTTCTTTCCTTTGTTTATGATGTCTCCTATGCCTGCACCTTCGCTGTCTACTAAATTCCTACTTATCATTTAAAGATGCTATTATTATTAAAATGGCATCACCTCCAGAAAGACTACTTATATTTATTTAGTTATTAAGGATCTTTTAACCAGCCTATTTGAACCTCACATAAAACACTTTATTCCTTTACTATGCCCTAATCATGAGGATGGCATTGTTTTTTTTCTCCCCAACCAAAGACAAGGTCTATTAGAACATCCATCATATTGGGTAGACTCTTAAGGAGTCTGAATGTTAGTGAGCTATTGGCTAGATTATAAGAATCTGAGCCAGTATGGCATTGTTAAACAGAGGGCCCATCTCAGAGTAAGGAAGACTTGAGTTTAAGATCTGCCACTGAAACATACTGGTTGTGTGACCCTGGGAAAATCACTTAACCTCACAGTGCCCTAGACAACTCTTTAAAGACTACAAATTACAGAAGTGGGGCTGGTCTATAAAGTGGGATCTTTTTTTTTAAACCAGAAGTGCCCTAAACCAATGAAATCACAGGTCTGGACCCTCCAAAAAATTGCACATGTATGTGTCACATCTCCCTACTCCATGAAAGTAGGGAATATGCTACAGCTAAACTTAATACTGAATATAGTATTCTGTACATAATAGGGATTTAATAAGTATTTGTTCAGTTTAATTGAATGTATTTAATTAAAAGGGAAAGAGAAATACTGATAAATGATGATTTCTTAAGGCTACTGTTATAACACACACACACACACACGCACATGTTCTCCAATTTCGAAGTAAATGTGCTAATACATTAGAAAACAAATGAGTAGAGTTAATACTGCAGAATAATAAGAAGAATTACAGATAGTTCCTCGAAAATACATCAAACTAAGTCCTAATCAGAAATCCAAGAAAAAAATTACAATTACATATTTTTCCAGAATGAGTTGGCATAGGGAGACAGAGAGGTTTGTGTACACTGGTGATAGAATATGGCCAGGGATGTGCCATTTCAGCACACAAGGCAAGATGGGCTCCCAGACTTATAAAGGGATATCCGGACTTTGTGCAAGATTTGGGAAAAAGTTCCAAGTGGCAGTTCTTTTGTTCACTACCACAGATCCAGAATGGACTGAGAGGAAGGGACCTCTGCCTAGAAGTGGTGTTTCTGGATTGAGCCCTAGGCTTCGTACTGATCTAAGAAGAAATTTAGAAGCATACGGTGGCTGTGTGGTTCTGACCCCAGGAGCTGAGTAGGGTCTTAGTTCCATTCTCCAGCCCAGTGTGAAGCCTGAAGGGAGAATAAACAGGGAAGGAATCCCAGAACAAAGGGGGTGCCTGCAGTTCTGTCACTCTGAATTAGCAGAAATTTCCAGTTGGCTGAATAGATGGCAGCTAAATCCAGGAGCGGACTATTGGAACTTCCAGTCATGGACAAACCAATAGGAATGTTATGTAAACCTAAATCCAGTTCAGAAACTTGCAGAGTTAAGACCAGGAGTACTGTTCCCTGTTATCAGATCTGCAATGAAAGCTTGCAGATCCCCAGCCTGAGCTGTTCCTGAGATCCTGAAATAGCATAATATTCAAAATCTTGGTTCAGAGATTCCCCCAGAAGTTTGCAGAGACTAGCCATAACATAAAGTCCAAAGTCAGGAAGTGGACTGGAAGAATGAGCAAACAGACAAATAAAAAAGGATCCTACTATAAAGAGTTATTGTGGTAGCAGGAAATCTCAAGACACACAATAAGAAAAGAATTAACGTAAAACATCTACAAGCAAAGCCTCAAAGAAAAACATTGCATAGACTAAGTTCAAAGAGAATTGTTAAAAGAGATGAAGAGTTTTTTTTAAAAGACTTAAGAATGCTGGAGAAAAATAGGAAATGAGAGCTATGGAAGAAAGATTTGGAAAGAGAATTAATAGCTTGAAAGAAGAGATATAGGGACAGTTAGGTAGTGCAGTAAATAGAGCTCTGGCCTTGGATTCAGGAGGATCTGAGTTCAAATCCAGCCTCAGACACTTAACACTTACTAGTTGTGTGACCTTGGGCAAGTCACTTAACCCCGATCACCTCACCAAAAAAGCATTAAGGAAGAAAGGTACAAAACCTTACCCAAAGGAGAAAAAAACCTCCTTGAAAATTAGAAATGACCAAATAAATGCTTATGACTCCATGAGACAACAAATGTTAAAACAAAGTCAAAATACTGAAAAAAATTGAAGAAAATAAAAAGGTATCTCTTAGAAAAAAACAATTGACCTGGAAAAGAGATAGAGGGAAAAATTTAAGAATTATTGGACTTTCTGAAAGCCATGACAAAAAAAAAGAGCCTAGACATCACATTTCAAGAAATCATAAAAGAAAACTATCTAGATCTCTTAGAACCAGAAGGCAAAGTATAAACAGAAAGAATCCACCAGTCACTAACCTTCTGAAAGAAACCCCAAAATTAAAAGTCCCAGGAATATTTTAGCCTAAATTGAAAACTTCTAGGTATAAAAAAAATACTGTAAGCAGCCAGAAGGAAAAGAATCAAGCACTGAGAAACCATAGTCAGGATCAAATATGACTACCACCACTATTAAGAGTGGTGAACTTGGAATACAAGAAGAGAAAGGACATGGGCTTATAAGAAGGAATAACTTACTTAGCAAAACTGAGTATAATTCTATGAGTGGGAGGGCATGGACTTTCACAAAATAGATTTCCAAGCATTCCTGATGAAAAGACCAGAGCTAAGTATAAATTTTGAAATATAAACACAAGAATCAAGAGAAACAAACAAAAAAAGTAAGCATGAGTGAACAATGTAAGGGACTAAACAAAGATAAACTGTTTACATTCTAATATTGGGAGATGATACATGTACCCCCTGAGGACTTTATCATCATCAGGAATCATAGAGGAAATCTGATTAGACAGAGTATCTGGGAGTGTTGCTATCATGATTTTATTATCTTAAAAGAATAAAAGAAGGGGGGTGGGGAGAATTTATTAGAAGTGAGAGAAGAAAGAGAAGGATGGGGAAAATTATCTCATATAATTTGTGTGTGCAAGTAGAAATCTATATAAATACAGAGGAAGGGGTGGTGGTGAACTCCCTGTCATTGGGATTGGTCAAAGAAGGAAAGAATTACAAACACAGAAACACACATACAGAATTGGGTACAGAAATACAGTCAGGTCTCGATTAATGTGAATAATGAATCTCTTGAAGAAGTTGTATTGCATATTCCCAATAGGCTAGAACCAATTATCATATTTTAGGTAATTATAAATTCAAATAGTGGGAATTCAATCACATGTAACAGCTTCAGGCATTCATTACTAATACTAATTGGGATCTACCAGTAGATTTCACTCAAGAGGGAAATAGGTGGGAAAGGGAAGAAGGTAAAGGAGGGAATAAGATGGAAGGTAGATTAAGACAACTAGATAGTATAGTAAATAGAGCACTGGACCTGGAGTCAGGAAGACCTAAGTTCATATCTAGTCACAGATACCATTTACTAGCTAGCTGTGTGACCCTGGACAAATCACTTAATCTCTGCCTCAGTGTCCTTATCTGTAGAATGGGATAATAATAGCACCTACTTACCAGTGTTGTTGTGAGGATAAAATGATATAATGTTCATAAAGCACGCAAACCTTAAAATGCTATATAAAATGCTAGCTATCATTATTAGGAGTAATCTTAAGCAAAACAAACTCTCCCTAAAGAGGGTAGATTTCAAAGAGGAGCTTAAAAGAAAAGAGAAGAGCCTGTTATTGGGCTCTGGGTAAAGAAAAGAGAAATGGGATCAGGGAACAGAACAGATTATACTAAATCTAAGGAGTTTTTGTTAGTTTCATTCCTTATCTCTTTCTTCTTCTTTAGGAAGAGAGAGTGAGAATCAAAGAGGACAAGTATAAAAAAATAAGATAGAGGGGAAATACACAATTAACAGTCATAACTGAATATGAATAGCATGAATTCATCCATAAAACAGAAGAGAACAGAAGAATGGATTAGAAGCAGAATCACAATTACAAAAAATCACATTTGAAACAAAATGATGTTGAAAGAAAATCTATTATGCTTTAGCTGCCTAAAAAGGGCAGGAATATCATGAGCTCAGATAAGTAGACGTAATTAAAATAGATGAACAGGGAAACTACATTTTGTTGAGAGGTGCCATGGATGCTTTTTAATTAATATCATTATCAAACATTTATGTTTCATATACTATAGCCTCTAAATACTTAAAGAACAGTTAAATGAGTTACATAGAGAAATAGATAGTAAAACTATGTTAGTGAGGGATGTCAATTTTCCCTTCTCAGATGCAGATAAATCTAACAAAAGATGGATGACAAAGAAGTGACAGATCATAATTTAGAAAAGTTAAATATGATAGACCTCTGGAGATTACTGAATGGGAACAGAAAGGAAAAGATAGACAGACAGACAGACAGATAGATAGATAAGCGGTGTATGACACCTTTACTAGTATTTACAAAAAAAGGAGAAATATTAAAGGCATCTATTATGGACCAAAATGCAAAAAGAACCCATTATATTCAGTTAAACTTCATTGGTTTCCTGTTGCCTTTAGAATAAAAATACAGACTCCTTTCTATGGCATTTAAAGCACTTAATTTAGTTTCAACCTACCTTTACAGACTGATTCACATTACTCCCCATAGGTACTCTATGTTCAGTCATTTTCAGTTATGTCTGACTCTCCACTTGGCAAAGATGCTGGAATGGTTTGACATTTCCTTCTTCAGCTCATTTTACAGCTGAGGAAGTGAGGCAAACAGGGTTAAGTGACTTGCCCAGGGTCATACAGCTAGTAAGTATCTGAGGCTAGATTTGAACTCAGAAAGACGAGTCTTTGTAACTCCAGGCCTGGCAACTCTATTCACTGAGCCACCTAGCTGCACTCTATATTCCAGTTAAATTAACCTATTTTAGGCATGATCCTTCCATGCCTTTGTACAGGTTATCCACCATGCCTAGAATCAATCATTAAACATTTTTTAAGTGTGTACTAGGTACCAGGCAGTGTACTAAGTACTGGAGATAGAAATAACAAAAAGACAGTTCCTGCCCCAAAGGAGTTGACTATCCAACTGGGGAAGACAACATACAAAAGAAAGCTGAAAAACAGTGGAAGGTACCTGGAGTCATGGTAGAAAAATTAGACAAGTCCCAAAGTAGTATAGCTGGGTAAGGAATAAGATGTTCTGAGTAAAGCTCCTAAAAATGGAATTTTTAGCCTTCATGGCTCCATACTTCAATCAGAAGGCAGAGGGTGGTGATGAAATGGAGTACCAAGGCTGATGAGATCTTGCAGGATGAACACTATCCTTCCTCACTTTCACCTCTTAAAGTTCCCTTACAGGTTCATCTCAAGTACCACTTCCAAGAGGACTTTCAAGAGTCCTTCAGTCATTGGTGCTCTCCACCCTGCCTCAAGCACTTACTGTGTGGGTAGATGTATGGCTTTGTATATATGTGTATGCATGTATATGTCCTGTTTACTTTTATGTGTGTATGTATAAACACACACATATTTGCATTCCTAATGCCTAGCATAATGTCCAACACCCAGTATGGGCTTAATAAATGCACGCTGAATTGAAATTAATATAAATGTGGAGAATTATTATTAGAAATCTGAGTTATGTCTACATGTATCCTGAAATCTCTAAAAGTTATGCTAGAGATTCTTAACAGATACAAAAGCTTCTGTGTATATATATATATATATATATACAGAATATATTATATCTAGCTTCTGTATATATATACAGAATACATTATATCTAAAATTAAATGCTCTGAATTCTGTTCATAACCTAATATGTTAGAATAATTTAAATTTTACTTACTTGAATAACAAAACCCACTTTTTAAAACATTAAAACCATCTTATCAAAGATAACAAAAGCTTTATATTAACCAAATCAATGGTTGATTATAAGTGGACGAAGAGTCAATTTAAAAAAAAAAAAACTAAGCGGAAGGAGTATCTTCATACATTTACTGAGAAAACATGTTTCCATAGATCTTAAACTCAGATTTAGGGGTAAAGAAATATGTGGATTTATGCTTCATATCTAGTTTTAAACTAGATGACATCTAAGGTCCCTTTCTGCTCTAAATCTGTGATTCTATGGTCTTATTCTGGTAGTCCAAAGCTGTTTCAAAGCACGATAAATAATTTAAAACTATTGGCCACTAGGTGGTACTATTTAGTTTTATATATTTTGGGTGTTAATTCTAAGTTAATTATACAACTTTGTTACACCTTGTCATTTGGTAAAAACTTGTATTTTTTCAAAACTTTATTTTCTTAAATTTTGGGAAGATATTCATTGCATTATTCTTTCATGTAATGTTTTCTTCAAATGTAAAACTGGAGGATTTTAGACTAATAAAAGTGATTTTAGTTTTAGTCCACTGATAAAAGTACATAATATACTCAAATGGGAGGAAAAAATACACTTTTCTATTTATTTAAAATGTAACTAATATTAATTTTAAAGAAGGCCTAAGCTATATATTAGCTATATATAAGCTATACATACACACATATTTTATATATATATATATATATATATATTACTAGATAAGTAGATGGCAAACTTTACAGATGAACTTTTATATTTCCCTATCATGAAAAAATTCTTTTTTTTTTCATTTAAGAAGCACTTAATGACTGCCTATTAGATAGATAAATCTGCCCTACTTTTGTTGGGGAGAGGGATACAAAGACGTTTCCCCCCCAACACTCCCCTACTATATAAGGAGACAGTGGTATGATAGTAATACACTAGATTTGGATTGGGAGACTTGGCCACTCGTTCTGGCACCAACATTTTATGTATGTGACTGCACAAATAATGTCGCTTCTCCATACTTTGGTACCTACCTACTTCATTGGTGATTGTGAGAAAAGCAATTACTTTCTAAAACATTATCTATTATAGTTATTAACATTTCACTGTAAGATATTATATAAACAAGTCTAACAGCTTGGGCAAAATTAAAAAACAAAACAATATTCTATGATTCAACCACAAGGTCCTACTTGTTATTCCCAAACTTTATCTTCAGTCTCCATGCTTTTGCAGTGGCTGTTGCCTATGACCAGAATGCTCTCCCTACTCATTTCTGCCTCTTGGAATCCTTGTTTTCCCTCAAGATTTAGTTCAAGTATTTCTTTCTGCAGAAGGTCTTTTGTAGTTCTCCCAGCTCCTAGTGCCTTCAACTACAATTCGACTTTAATATCCTATGTGTTTTGTATATATCTTTACATGTTCATTTCTCCTCACTACAATCTATCCTCCACTCAGATTTCAAATTGATCTTCCTAAGCACAGGCCTGACCATATCAACTCTCTATTTAATGAACTCCAGCGGCTCCCTATTTTCTCTAGGATCAAATTAAAATCTGGCATTCAAAATTTGGCACTCAAAGCCCTTTATAATTTGGCCCCTTTTCAGGATTCTTATACCTTATCCCTATGAACTCTGTGATCCAATAACACTGGCATCCTTCCTGTTCTTACACAATATTTCATTTCCTGACATGGCAACTTCACTGTTTTCCATGCCTGGAATGCTCCCCCTCTTCTTTTCCTTCAAGTTCCAGCTAAAATATCACCTTCTAACAGAGCCTTTCTTAAGAGCCCCTTAATACTAGAGCTTCTCTTCCATGGATTAACTCCAATTTATCACGTATATGCAATGCCTGTAAACAGTTGTCTGCATGTTGTCTCCCCATTATGTTGTGTGCTCCTTGGGACAGAAAGACTGTCTTTTGACTTTCTTTTTATTCATAGTGCTTAGCACACTGGCACATTATAGATGCTTAATAAATACTTAATGATTGACTGATTGACTTGAAGGCAAGTGATGTTTCACTTCTCTTTGTATTCTCAGTTCTTAGCACAGTGCCTGGTATATATCAGGTGCTTAACCAATTACTAATTGCTTACTTTCTTGATGAACTTTTCCCATATTTGAAATATCATAAACAACTTCACCATAACCTAGAATATTGTCTAAATCAGGGTTTATTAACCTTTTTTATGTGTCATGGACCTCTTTGGTAGTCTGGTAAAGCCTAATATCACTGTGGTTTGTTGCCTACACTTTGAATTGAAGGAAATGTTAGATTTCCATTAGAGGTTAGTGAAAATGGAGATATAATTGTTTTCCTATCTAAGTTCATGGACCTCCTGAAATCTAGGTTGACGATCCATGGATCCTGGGTTAAAAAAATCTGGTACAAATGCTGAAAGAATGATGAGAATGATCAGAGTAAATTATATATTAGGATAGCTAGTACCTTACAATCCGCGACTACTCTAGAGGGTACTACCATCATTCTAGTCACCCAAGTTTGTAATGCCGATGTCATCCCTGACTTTTCACTCTCACCTGCACCAATATACAGTCACAGGTTTAGATCTAAACTTGAAGCAACCTTAGAGGCTGTCAAGTCTAATGGCCCTTTTTACAGATGAGGAAACTGAGGCTTGAAGAGATCAAATGACTTGCTCGAGACCACACAACTGGTAAATGTCAGAGGCAGGATGTAAAGTCAGGTCTTCCTGACTCCAAGTCTAATGCTTAAAACCAAACCTTATTGATTCTATCTATCTCCACAACATTGATTTCATACTCTTATTTCATTCTCTATAATCACATCCTAGTTTAGGTATTAATCATCTTTTCACCTGGACTACTGAAATAATTTCCTATTTGGTCTCCCTGCCTCAAGTATCTCCCCCCTCCAATTTTGTTGTTGTTTTGTTGTTTCAGTTGTGTCCAACTCTTTGTGACCCTATTTAGGATTTTCTTGGAAAAGATACTGGAGTGGTTTGCCATTCCCTACTCCAGTTCATTTTCTTACAGATGAAGAAACTGAAGCAAACAGGGTTAAGTGATTTGCCCAGCATCACCCAGCTAGCAAGTGTTTGAGTCTGACTCCAGGTCTGGTGCTCTATCCACTGTTCCACCTAGCTGCAATGTCCCCCACACCCCCAATACATTTTCCAGGTAGCTGCTCCAAATAGCTAAGGTGATTTTCCTAAAGAACCAGGTGTGATCATTCAATAAATTCTCCAGTGGCTTCCATTACTTCTAGGATCAAATATAGACTCCTTTCTTTGGCATTTAGAACTCTTCAGAAACTAGCCCCTAACTGCCTTTTTAGTCTATTTACACATTTCTCCCCATTGAACTCTCTATGATCCATCCATAAAGTCCTATTTGCTGTTCTACACATGTGACATTCCACTTCCAGTCTCTATGCCTTTGTAGTCACTTAATGCCCAATACCTAGAATACTCTCCCTCCTTATTTCTTCTTCTTGGAATCCCTGGTTTCTCTTAATACTCAGTTCAAGTGCTACCTTCTGAAGGAGCCCTTTCTTGTTTCCCTTGGGTGCTAATGTCTTCTTTTCCAAGGTAACCTTGTATTTGATTTATGTATTTCTTATAAAAACTTATATGTGTATAATATGTGATGTCTCTTCAATTAGAAAGTGATCTCCTTCAGGGCAGGGACTATTTTACTTTTTCTTTGTATACCCAGCACTTAGTATAGTGCATGGTATTTAGCAGGCACTTAATAAATGCTTATTAATTGAGTGAAAACATTCAAAAATGAAAAATAACCCAGTCAATTAAAAAAGTGAAATGTGTCTCTTTTTCTGAACTGCTTATAATTTGATTACATACTATATCATACTGCAATCTAATTATTTTATAGGATAGCATGGATAGAGAGCTGGTCTCTGAGTCAGGAAGACCTGGGTTCCAAGTGCCACCTCAGTGTGATTCCTGGAAATACTCCATAAATAACAAGTAATGTTGGGCAGTGGTGGAGAGAAATGAGTGCATGAACTGGAGTCAGAAGAGTTGGCTCTGACATCTACTAGCTACGCTACTTAGGATAATGTACTTCACCTCACTAAGCATTAGTTTCTTCATCTATAAAATGAATATACTAATGCTTCTTCTATTCATTAAACAACATGCATTTATTAAGCATTAACTATGTGCCACACACATTACATCACAGGGAGTTTGTGAAAAAAGTGCTTTGGAAATCTTAAAAAAAATTCTATATGTTAGCTATTACTATCATTACTTTAATACTACAAGGTTATGGCATTTAATTAATGTGAGTAAACCTCCTACTAAAGAAAACTGCAAACTCTACACATCTTAGTAGACGGTCTTTCAAAGTTACTGTAGCCAAATAAATTCATCCCTTACTGGCCAATCTTCTGGTGGTCAGCTTGCTAGTCTGATCCCTGGATGATAAGACACACAACCTATTTTTGAGGCACTATTCAAAACCTTTCCAGCTGAAAAGAATTCACCAGAGCATGTACTTTATTAATACTGCTTTTGAGAAGCCAAGGTCACAACACGCCATGATGAAGAATCTAAGTAAGAGTTCAGTGGATGATAATGATGATCAAGATAACAATTATGTTATTAACGACCATAATATCAGGAGAAGGTAACTCTTCTCTGCTGCAAGTCTTTGAATACATGTAGCCTGCTCAACCTACAACAATGATGGGCTGGTTTCAGTCATTCCCAGCACCAGTGGAAAAAAAGAAGCTGTTTTTTAAAACAAATTTTAGGCTGCTTGAATTGTTTTTAGTTTTTTCAAGCTCATCATCCTAAAATCAAAATTTCTAGTTTAGCATACTTTTCAAGTTTAATTAAATCCTCTTATAAATATCTTTAATGGAAATATTTACTCAATGCATTAACAAAAGCTGTGGGATTTCAAAGATAAAATACAACTGAAGTTTGCACAATACAGAGATTCCTGTGGAAATCCTTAGTAAGAATCAGATGTGCAGAAAAAGAGCCAAGTTTATAAAAACCACCCGGATTTAGATGTTTCAAGTCCACCTTTCAAAGTCTCCTTTTGAATTAAGAGAAGTGAATGACTCTCAGTCATACAATATCCCATATTAATTCATGTTTACTTGCCCATTTCAATTGCATCAAAATCTAACAGGTTTCATATGGCATTTACATCTTGTTATCCTAATCCTCTGATAAGAAACAAATTAATAAAGCAAGCTGTAAGTAGACCATTCTAATTATTTAGTTTATTAATGAAGCATTGGTATAATACACAAATAAAATATATCCAACACCTAGAAAAGGACTATAGTCAAGCTCCAAAACCAATTCTGCAAAAGTGGTCTATAAGTATCATCTAGGAATAAAAGTGAATACATTTACAAACTTCTTTTACAGGAATATATCAGAACAGATTTGCAAACTTGGAAATCTGACAGCTTGTGGTTTAGAGTCATAGCTTTATGACTCAGTCTTCTTTCAACATGAACATTTGAAAAAAACCCATTTAGCCTATGTGTATAAAATCCTTTCATCAATGGTACATGTGGCTATCATTTAAAATGAGAAAGCAATTAGGCATAATACCAGATGTACATAATGAAATTGGTCTCATCTACATAAGAAATGTGCTATAGTTATATTTATGTCAATTAAATGGCATCAACTAAATTCAATATTTATGTAAGCTATTATAAATACCCTAATCTGGCTTTATTCAATAGATACTGTTACTAGAACAAAACCTTACATGTGTTTATCATAGTCTATAAAAAATAGTTCAGTTGAAAAATGTAAAAAATCAAGGCTACTTGAATTTCACTAAACCAAGAAGTCCACTATGCAGTGGTTTTTATATAATTGGACAATTTTCATTTATTTTAACTGTCAAAATTGCCATTTTCATAATATTTTGTTTTTCATAATAAATGAACATAGATTTGAATTTCTAGTACTAAACTTAAAATAATTTGTTAAAATTTACACCAAATTAGTAATAAATTAAAATAGGGTAGGTTAACAATTATAACACCCTATTTGGAAACACTTAAGCAAATACATAGTGATGATATATGTTACAACTAAAAACAGATATTTTTCTCATTAAATATAAGTTATTTTCAAATTTGTTTGATTAGATCTTGCTTCGTTATCAGCAACCTGGACATAACTGAAGTCACAGATGTATAGCACCATAGGTTTTAAAGTTGGAAGGGACCTTAGAGATTCACCCTTATCATTTCTGCCCCACTCCCACCCCCCAAAAAAACTACCCTTCTTCTGAATTTCCCTATTTATATTGAGATAATTCCAGTTTTTTTCCTCTTATCCTTTTTCCCTTTTTGTTTTGTTATGAAGGATGACTCTCTAGAAGGTAAAGGGATATTGGGGAAAATGACAGTAATGAAAAAAAATCAATATCAATCAATCAATATCAAAATATCAATAAAACTTATTTAAAACAAAAGAATCCTTTCCTGATGTCTTCAACTGCTAATACTCTACCTCCCTAAACTACTTCATAATTATGTTAAATTTGTTCTATGTAAACTTAAATATGTATAGGTCACTCAGTCAATAAACATTTTTTAAAGACTTACTATGTGCCTGGCATATTGGGGATACAAAGAAAGGCAAAAGACAATCCTTGCTCTCAAGAAGTTCACAGTCTAATGAGGGAGAAAACACTGAACCAACTCGTGTGCAAACAAGATATACACAGGATAAGTTGGAAATAATCAACAGAGGGAAGGCATAAAAATTAAGGGAAATCAGGAAAGGTTTCCTAGAGAAGGTGGAATTTTAGCTGGGATTTGAAGGAAGTCAGGAAGGCCAGGAGGTAGAGATGAGGAGGGAGAGAATTCCAAACATGGGGAACAGCTAGATAGAACGCCTGGAATCAGGAGATGGAGTGCCTTGGTTGAGGAATAACAAGGAGGCCAGTGTCACTAGAACATAGAGTGTGTAAAGGTAAGGTGTAAGAAAAATGGAAAGGAAGAAGGGGATCAGGTTATGAAGGGTTTTGAACACCGGGGACTTTATATTTGATCTTGATATTGACAATGGAGCATTTCTCAACAGAACACAAGACCCTTGAAAGGTGTTTGGTTTTTGCATTTATATTTTTAGGGCTTAGCAGGATGCCTATCACATAGCAGCTTAATAGATTCTTGTTGACTTACTGATTTTTATTTGTTTGGACTGGCTCTCTCACTACACTGATGTAGGAAACTCCTGAAAAGGATACTCCTTCTACCAATTTAGACTGACATCTGTTCTACATTTACAGTCTTACAGATTTTCCTGGGACATGGGAGGCTAAGTGGTTTGCCAGGGTCACACAGCCTAATCACTTTAGATAGGAAAAAAAGTTCAGAGAGGTTAATCTGTCCCAAGTCCAACAGCCAGCCTGCCAATGGGAAAACATGCAGCATCTGGATACTAAAACAACTCTGCTGTAGCCCCAAAATGTTATTTCTCTGATTAATCATAAGAATCAGGAGTAAAGAAGTCCCCTACCTCTCACTGTTCTTTTTACCGCTAGAAGAGCTGCTGGTGGATCCTGTGCGGTTACGGTTCCCTTTGGAATCTCCATAGCTTTCCCTTCGGCCACCTGGAGATACTCGTTCGCTAGAGCTGGTTCTTTTGATGGTGCTAAAAAGAAGAAGGCAAGTTACAATAAAATCTACACAAAGGGGCATCTTCAACAGAATAAGTGGGTTACATTAGTTGATTTCTGAAAGCAAGAAACATGAATAAAACACCATCAAATAATAATAATTGGCATTTATATAGCACTTTTAGGTTTGCAGAATGTTTTCCACCTTAACATTTAAAACATGGAGGGACAGCACCGATCTGGAAGTCAGAAGACCCACCTCTGACACTTACAATTAGCTAATGATATATTCCAAATATTAGAGCACACACATAAACTGAATTGCTATGAACATCTGGCATGTTTGGATATTAAAGTGAGCCTTATGTTGTAATTCTCTAATTTTGTTTTTCTGATTAATCTCTGAAAAGAAGATCTTGAAATGTCTTAATACCTTTTATAGAAATTAAGAGTATAGATATCCTATACTTCGTACTTTTTTTTTTAAGGCAATTTGGGTTAAGTGACTTGCCCAGGGTCACACAGCTAGTAAGTGTCAAGTGTTTGGTCTGAGGCCGGATTTGAACTCAGGTCCTCCTGACTTCAGGGCCGGTGCTCTATCCACTGCGCCACCTAACTGCCCCCACACTTTTGAACCACTAGAAGAACTGCTGATAGATCCTGTGTGATCATAGTTTCTCCTTAGCTTTCTACCTGTTTAATTTTAGGCAAGCTGCTTCATCTCTCTGGGCACTGAACTATAAAAGAAGATGTTTGGTCTGGATGATCTCCAAGGTATCTTCCAGTTCTAAATTCTAGGATCCCATTCTAAAATTGAAACTTCAGGGATTACATAGTGCTTTCCAGAACTCCTGTAGAAAAGTTAGATATGTAACACCTTCAGTGTAATGATAGTAAAGTTATTATTACAGTAAAAAGCAAATGTATAAGTGAAATCCTCATCAACCTTTTTTTTTAATTAATTATTTTTTTTGGTGAGGCAAATGGGGTTAAGTGACTTGCCCAGAGTCACACAGCTAGTAAGGGTTATGTGTCTGAGGCTGGATTTGAACTCAGGTCTTCCTGACTCTAAGGCCAGTGCTCTTATCTACTGCACCACCTAGCTGCTCCCCCTCATCAACCTTTATTTAGTGGATACAATGCATATGAAATGCTATGGGGAATTTCGATAGAAATGTACTGCCCTGAAATAACCCTTTTATGACTATCTACCTCAAAGGGTTGAGAAAAATGCTTTATAAACAGTCATATTCTACATAAATGTAAATTATAATTTGCTGTTAATAGTAATAAGCCATTCATACACTAAAGGCATATAAGATAAACATGAATAGAATGACTAAAATGCAAACATAACCATGTAAATGTTGCACATTAATATGTAATACCTTACTTACACAATATGTATCTGTTAAGTTGGTATAGTGGAAATATTGTGGTACAGTTGGACCTGGAGTCAGAAAACCCAGGTTTAAATTACAGCTCTAAAAACATGACTCATGACCCTCAAAGCCTCATTTCCTCCATAGTATAACAGATAGACAACTGAACACAGGGGAAAGAAGAATAAAATTCAGATCCAGTCTCAGATACTGCTATGATCCTGGGAAAGTCACATGACTTCTCCATAACTTCTCTGGGTCTCAGTTTCCTCAGTTTTAAGATGAGGAGGTTGAACTCAATGATCTCAATGAAGTCCCTTCAAAGTCTACATCTATGATGCTACCATATGTAAAATAAAGCAGCTGCACTAAATAATCTCTAAAGTACCTTCCGGCGTTCATGATCAAGAGTTTTGAGATTTCTGCTAAGGACAGCACCAACAGTAATTGAGACTCCTGGAACTGATGGGTTTGAGTCTAGGAAAGTTGGGAAGACTTCACAAATAAGGGATATTTTATACACTGAGCATTTTCAGGGCCAGAGGGGTATATTTGTGAAGAGGAGGAAGAAGGGCACTCAAGGCAAGAGGAATTACCTGTGTAATAACTCAAAGAAAGAAGGAGATAACTTATAAGGGATTGATAAGGCTGGGGTGCAATACATTTATTTACACTGGGCAGCAAGCAGGTTTCAGAAGGGACAATTGTCCCAAGCTCAGCCTAGTAGATTTTAGTAGTACTGAAACCTGTATGAGATGGAGGAAGGGTTCAATTGAACATACCTCTCAAAGCAACAACTGAATCAGTTTCTTTCTTGTCTAGGGTCATTAAGTATAAAAATAACAAAGAATACAGATTAAATTGATAGATGACCACATAATATTTGAGAGCAATGACAATTAAAAACATGCCATCTCATCACATTAAATTAAATGTAAAAATTACTTATTAAATACTTACTATATGCAAAGCCCTGACATAGGTACTGAGGATTCAGAGACAAAAGGTAACATAGTCTTTGCCTTCAAGGAATGAACAATATAATGAAAGGATAGGATATGAACACAATGAGTATGATACAAGTTAGAAAGTGATACAGGTAAAGAAGATGGTCAAAGGAACATATACTAGAAAATTTGAGTAGGAGAAGATCATTTTCATCTAACATGGATTTAGAGGAGGGAAAAGCTTTATGAAGGCAATGACCCCTGAGTTCATTCTTGAGGGGAGAGAACAATTTCAAATAGGTAGAGATGGGTAGGGAATGTTTAAAGTGATCTTTGAATTGACATTTTAAATGCAGTTCAACTTACAATTTATTAAATACTGCCTCATAGTTATTTGTGTATATGCTGTATTTCTCCTTCTAATTTGAGCAGCTTATGGGCAAAAAAAAGTTTGTATTTTTCATAGTACTTAGCAGAGAGCTACATATAGAAGAATCACAAAATGTCAGAGCTGACAGCATAGGGCATGAATGAATGAACAAATGAACGAAAAAGCAATGAATCTGGAATCAAATGGTATAAACTGAAATTCTACATTTGCCATTGTCTATACCAGGGTAGGGAACCTGCAGCCTCGAGGCCACATATGGCCCTCTAGGTCCTCAAGTGCAGCCCTTTGAACAAAACTTCACACTCCCCTTAATAAAATGATTTGTTCTGTAAAACTTGGACTCCGTCAAAATACCAAGGATCTAGAAGGTCCCATGTAGCCTTGAGGCCACAGGTCACACTGTGTGACCTTAGGTCACTTAATTTCTCTGAGTCCTAATTAATTCATATATAGAATGAATGAGCAAGATTATATGATTTCTAAATTCCCTTAGAATTCTAAGTCTATGATTCTATGTACTTATACATAATCTGGTCCTATTCTATTAACCTACTAATTTGTAGATGAAGAAACTACAACTCAGGCAGGCTAAGTCTTTAAGGAAGGCCACATGGCTAGTAAGAGGCAGAGGCAGGAACTGAACCTGGGCCTCCTGTCTCCAGAGTCTAGTGTTCTTTCCACCATCACACATGTACCCAAAACATATTTATTGAATAGATAACTAATATTGTTTACTTGTTACAGAAAAAAGACAATTTATTTTAATGTTTGAATAGAAATAGACAAGTATAAACTTCTAATAATGAATAAATGGCATCTTAAGGTTTAATTGGCATCACCCTCACAACTTTATGAGGTAGATAGCCCAAGGATCATTATCCTTATTTTAAGCATGAGGAAACTGAGGCTCAGAAAATTTAAGTGATTTGTCCATCCATGGTCCACAGCTAATGTGTCAGAGCAGGGAATGGACTTCAAGTCTCTTGACTACAAGCCAAGCACTTCTTCCACCACACTACACTATCTTTGTTGAGACCATAAGCTCTTTGAGAACAATGTCAGGATCTCACTCATTTTAAAACTCGTATCTCCTACTACAACACTGAACACTCAAACATGATGGTTTGCCAACAAATATTTAAAACAAATACTGAGCAAGATCTAGATCTTAAATCTGTTGAGCTCCACCAAAGAGTTTATCTAGAGTTTCTCAGATTCTAATTCATGGTGACTTCTACTGAGTAAACTGCCCGGAGGTAATTTCTGGTTCTAGACAATCAAAGAGTGGAATAGGAAGAATACTGTAGTGGAAAGAGTACTGGTCTTAGAACTGGAAGGCTTGAGTTCAAATTCCGGATCTAATACTTACTAGTTGTGTGACCCTCGGCAAGTCACTTCACCTGTATGAGCCTTGGTTTCTTCATCTGTAAAGTGAGGATAATGATACTTACATTACCTGCTTAATTGTGAAGAAAGTACTCTGTAATTTAACCTTAAAACACTACATAAATGAGTTGTTATTATAGAAAAGATTGAAGAGAAATGAATTAAACTTAAGACCAACATTTAATCTGCAAAAGACTCCCTAATGTGAATCTTAGTCACAGCACACCATTGGACAAGTCACTTCCATTAGTGGAACATTAAGAATTAAAGGACACTTTCTGAGTTAGTTTCATCAATATTTTTGTTGGTAATAAACATTTGTCAATTCATATGAGATTTGAGAATTGTACCAAATATTTACTATTTAAAATTTTAAACTATATCTTGTAGATATAATTGATATTTATAATCATGAAAAATCAATATAATATCTAAGAAATTTAATAGGGAATATTAATATTACTATTAAGTTAATATTATTTGTAATTTTTGCAGTACATAGGAAAGCAATCTTTGTTTTGATAGCTGTGTTTAAAATTTCTTAAATAGTAAAAGGTTAATACTTAGGACAGCTATGTGATAAAGTAGTTCACTAAAGGCTACTTCAAATTACTGAATTAAAAGGTAAAGAAAATCTAAAGAGGTAGGAGGTAAAACTACCATACATCTAATATGCCCTCACCTTGGAGTTGATTTATTCAGTTTACATGCACTGAGAAGACTCACAGATCTGTTTAATCTATGTTCAAGAGGCACAGAAACAAAGCAGAAATAAAGTGAATAACACTAAAAGTGAGAGGTGTAAATAAATTACAATAACACATTACACAAACATGAAAACAACAAAAATTGGCCTGAATTCATAAACTGAAATGTGATCTACCATATTAATGCAACACAAAGAGATTTTTATCAAGCAAACATCTACATTAAAACACTCAACCTCTCCTTAAATGAAGGTAGTAAGTAAGAAATATTATAGGAAGCCAACGCAAATAAATGGCAGGGAACATCAGAGGAGCTATTTTCCCTATGAACAGTAAGAGGGCAAATTATGTTGTTGTTGTTGTTTTTTAGTAGAAGTATAGGTATGTGAAAAATTTCACATTAATGGAATAAATTTCTTTTAATATTTTAAAGTAATTAAAGTATTTTTGCTATAGAAACACAGAGAAAACATCTCTCCCCACAAAAATTAATTTTCTAAAGGTCTAAAGATATAACTTATTGTACTTCTTACAACATATTATATATCACATAATAATATAATGGGCACTTACACAGCTTTTTAAGTTTTGCAAGAAGTGCTTTACATCTATTATCTCATTTGATCTTCACTTTACAAATGAGGCTTAAAAGAGTTTAAGTGACTTGCACAGGGTCACAAGCTAGTCTGATATGGCTTTTGAACTCAGATCTTCATGACTCCAACTCAAAAGTTCTATCCACAACAACAATAATTTCACAATTAGACGATGCTTTCAGGTTCACAAAACATTTTCCTCAGAACAGCTTTGTGAGATGAATGGTGCAAGAATTATCATCATACAGATAAACATGTCTATAGTAGTAAAATGACATATCCAAGGTCAAATGATGTTGGAAATGAGATAGGAACCCACGTCACTTGACTTCAAGTTCAGTGCTCTTTTTACCACATCACACTGTTTTATGTATCAATTTTCAAAGATTTTACCAATTCAAAATAGTACATGTTACACACAAAAATTGACATAGTGGATAGAGCGCTGGGCCTCAAATCAGGAAGACAGACCTAAACTTCAAACCTGGCCTCAAACACTTACTAGCTGTATGATCCTGAGCAAGTCATTTTGTCTCTGTTTCCTCAACTGCAAAATGTGGATAATAACACAACCTACCTTTCAAGGCTTTTATCAAATGAAATAATATTTGTAAAAATCGCTTAGCACAGTGCCTGACACATATGGGTGTTGTATAAATACTTATTCCATTCCCCTTCTTTCCCTTAAATATCATACACAAAATTAAATTATGATACCAACAAAAGAGAAACTAATTACCAGAAGACAGAAGATAATCTTTACTTATAAACCATAATGAACATTTTATGGAATCCCTCTTTCATTCTGATGGTTTTGAATCAAAATCTATATTCCCAAAAGTTTTAGGAAAATATTTCAAATTTTCATAACTGTAAATTGAAAACATAAAACTAAAACTTGATAAACCGCTAAATTAAGGCAATAGGTCATTTTCCAAGTTTTCAACAGGAAAGAGGAACCTGATTTTATTGTTAATGAAAGCAGTGGTAATTGGCACTAGTGAAAAACAATGAGATCACTTTCCTAAAATGCCAAAAATTGATCTCAGACTTGTATCAAGGGTTTTTCTTACCTACTATGTATCTAAGAATATACCTGTGGCAGTAAGATCATAGATTTAGAACTGGAGGACCTCAAGAAACACCTCTCATTTTCCAGATAAGGAAACTGAGTCCCAGAGAGATTAAATGACTTGTCCAAGATACCAGAAAGTGAGGGTCAGAAGAAGGATCAGAAGCCCAGCTCTCGGACCTCACATTTTGGGTCTTCCCACTGTACCACACTGTCTCTCAAGCCAAAAGCAAAAAGCCTGGTTCCTCCAGAGAATCATATGAGAAACTCCGATAAGAAGCTCAGAAGGCTGTACCTCTTCAGCCCAAAGAGAAGAACTGAGAACTCTGTCTTATTACTCTGACACACACATACAGACATACACACATGCACATTTTAATGTTCCCTGTGCCTGATTCCCCCCCCCTTCCTTGAATCACAGGATTGGAAAGATCCTCAGACACCATCTAGCTCAACACCTTTCTAAGTAAGAAACCCCTTTACAAACTCCCTCCAAGTTATCTAAAAGATCTGGTTGAACATATCCAAAAATAGAAAGTCCATTACACCTGCAGTAGTCCTTTCCACTTTTGGACAGTTCTAATTTTAAGAAAGTTTGTCTTTACATGGAGTTTTAAAATCTGTCTCTCTCTAATTACCCCCACTGTTCCTAATTCTGTCCTGAGGTAAAGCAGAATAAATCTAATCCTTCCTTCCACATGACAGTCCTTCAAATACTTAAAGACAATTTTCATGTTTCATCTAAGATTTCTCTTTTCCAGACTAAACATCCCAGTTGGTCTTTGTATGCCATGGTTCTCAATAATATCACCATGCTGGTTGCCCTTCTGTGAATCTACTTCAGTACATTTATCCTAAAATATGTCATCCAGAACTGAACCATATAATTCCAGGTATAGTCTGACCAAGAGAGAGGAACTACCACTCCCTTACACTAAACACTGTGCCTCTATTAAATCATATTAGCTGTTTTTTAACTACGACATTGTGATCTTGCCTCATGTTGAGCTTGAAGTCCATTAAATACTGTTGGTATTTTTCATGCAAGCTGATGTCTTGCATTGTCAAGAGATACCTGCCATATTCTCTCCTTGTGTGGCTGACCATGGAGTGGAAAGAATGCTAGACTTGGTCAGAAGATTCTGAGAAGTTCTGCCTTTACTATTAAACTACCTTGGGCAGTTTATTTAATTGCACGATTCATTTAATTTCCCCATGCCTTGTACTTCCCATATATAAAATGGGGAATGCAATACATGCATTAATAGGATTCCTGGAGGAAAACACTTTGTAAATCTTTAAGCTATGTAATGCTCCTATTTATGAAACTCCTTGAGGATATAGGGATTGTTTTATTTTTGCCTTTATATCCCCAGCATCAAGCATAGCGCCTGGCATATAGCAAGCTTTAAAAATGCTTTTGATTGCTTGATTGCATCAAGCCACAGAGTACTACAAGGCCTCCTCAATGAGATCCATGCATATTCAAAAATGATTGGTCAGAAAATAAATGCAGTAAACATCAATTGAAGAAGGGCCCTTACTCATATTAACACACAGTCCGATGTGCAGTCCATTTAGTAATTCAACCAGCATACATAGCTGGAGCTACAGATAAATGGAGCCTAGAAGTAAATAGGAAGAGAGGAAGATGGATTGAGAAACTGGCACAGAACTTCCACGATTCTAAGCTTTTTCTTGACATCAAAAGTCCATTTTTAACACCAGTGTTCTTCAAGAAATGTAGCTTCATAGACAGAAGTCACTCTCAGCACAGAAAGATCTGAGTTCTCCTTCTTATCCTTTTATCTCTACCAAATTACATCTTATTAGATTTACCCCATTTTTCTAACCTATAAATGTACTTAGATGCTAACATTGTCACTTAATGTGTTAGCTATCTTTCCAAACCTTGTCATTTACAAATCATCAAATTCAAATTAGATAAGCATGGTATCTCTGGATGTCTCAATTAGAATCAATGATAAAAATTTTTAACAACATAGGAATAAGGACAGGTCAAGAAAGATCCCTGGTGGCACCACTTAGAAGACCTTTCAGGATATCGACACATTAATAACTACTCTTTGGGTTAAATTATTCAACCAGTTTTGAATCCAGCTATTCAATCTATCTTGCCCACATGTAAAAGATAACAGTACTAGTTGATTCAGACCCATCTTTAAAGCCCAAATTAAATCCCTCCTTCTACATGAACTTTCTTTGATCTCTATCCTGACTTCTGCCTTCTCTGTAATGATCTTTTCCTCTGGGACCTCACATAGCACTTTGCACCTCTCTACACACTCTATAACACTTGTAATGCAATGCGTTATATAATTTAGTTACGTGTATTTGGGGCAGTTAAGTGGCACAATGAATGGAGTGCTGGCTCTGGAGTCAGGAAGACCAGAGTTAAATTTCAGCCTCAGACACTTACTAGTTGTGTAACCCTGGGCAAGGCACTTAATCCTGTTTGCCTCAGTTAGCTCATCTGTAAAATGACCTGGAGAAGGAAATGGCAAACTACTCCAGTATCTCTGCCAAGAAAACCCTAAATGGGTCACAGAGTCAGACATGACTGAACAATAATAATTTGTATATCATTCTATGAGGCTAGGGACTGTGTCTTTTATGCACTAAATAAATGTTTCTGGAATAAATAAACTCTGACTCTTGGAAATATTCACAAGGCAAATTTAACACCTATTTTTCAAAGTAATTTAAAAAACACAACAAAAACTTTCAGAAGTGAAGTAATTTGGAAACAACAACAACAAAAAACAATTGGAATGTTTTGGTTTTTCTATAATTACATGATCTAAGTAATTTGCTATTAAGTAAAATAATTCTCACAAGCTGAACTTTTGGTTGGTTGTCTCAAAAGGAAATTTAATATATTATTTCATATTCTTTACAGATCAATTTTTTAAAGAATGCTGTCTTTTGTATCAATTTCTTTTTTATCCTCTACTCTTATAGTTTTGCATTATGGTAATGTTTTATTTCTAAGCTGTGAGAATGACTGTTTTTCTCTTTTTTTAAAAAAAAGTCACTGGATATGTTATCCTAAAGACTGTATCAACATCCCCACTGGAGAAGGTATGACCCACAGTATATATTCCTTTGGATTTTTTCCTTTTGACTAATGGAAACATTTTCCCAAGGATACCAAATCAAATCTAGGTCTTTATTGGCAATACAAACCACAACCACTGTGCACTGGACTATTTCCAAATGGATTTTTTTCATAATCACCTAGGAGAACACTGGAGGTAAAACATGCATACATGCACACACTCGGTTTCTACTAGTACTCCAGTACAGAAAAATTGTAGCAAGCAAACACATTAATATATTTTAAATGCTTTGGGCAATACTATAAATGAATCCTAACATTCAAAATGCACAGTCTGCTTCTTTGTGTATTCTAAATATCAACCACAATAAGGCAACTTAGGTCAAAAACAATGATCTGATTCATATTTCTCTAATTCTTTAGGGGAGTTACCACAGAATTCCATAAAGCTAATACTAGTATATAATTTGTTTTTTTTCTAACTTCAGAAAAATTGGGAACTCAGATCAATGAAAGTCTCAGAGAAGCCAATGGAAACAAAGAAAATAAAAAGTTACTATTTGAAAACTAAGCATCTTGGATATCCAGATTTTTGAAGAGTTTGGATTGTCATTAATTTTCACTTGTTTTCTACAATTACATACAAATAAACATAATACAAAATAATACATGATATGTCATAACCTTAAATAGCCTGCCTATAAGGTCTATGAGGGTAGGGGCTATATCTAAGTTAACTTTGTATTTCACCCCATACCTAGTACAGTGTTCTACAAACAGAAGGCACTAGTTTTCACTGAGTTTACAAACTGAATCCTTTGCTCCTTTCTTGGTTTAAAATTGTTTAGTGTTACTATATGCAGTTAATATGTCAAGAAGCATCTATGATAAAGTGGAAAGAATAATGGACTTAAAATCAGAAGTCTTAGGCTCAAAGCCTCACTTAGCCATTATGGATGAAATAAAATAATATATGTGAATTGCCTTGTACAATGTAAGGTGCTATGTGAATGTAGCTCTCTATCTTTCTAATCTATCAACAACAGCATTTTAGAGCTAGAAAGTACCACAGAGGCCTGACTGTCTTGCCAGATTGAATAAAATGTATTATTGTCTAAAAAAGTCTTTTGTATCAATCTTTAAGATATGAAGAAAAATTAAATATACTTAAAGCATTATTATTATTTGTTATTTATTGAAATACATTTCATTTTCCTTTATGGTATGGTACAATGGAAAGAATCACGGACTTCTTGCCTGAGGACCTTGGTTTGACTTCCACCACTATCATTTACCACCAGTGTGACCTTGAGTAAGTCAATTCCTTTTTTTTTTTTCTGGCAGTTGGGATTAAGTGACTTGCCCAGGGTCACACAGCTAGTAAGTGTCAAGTGTTTGGTCTGAGGCCACATTTGAATTCAGGTCCTCCTGACTCCAGAGCTGGTGCTCTATCCACTGTGCCACCTAGCTGCATCTACTTTCTTTTTTTAGGCCTTATAGAAAAATGAGGAAGGTGGCTGATATGACCAATCAGGTCCCTTTTCAACTTTCAATCTATTATCCTATGACTTATTTTGCTAAAAGTGTTTATGATTTACAGATGCTAATATAGTTTAAAGAGAACTATGTAGTAAGACTAATACAATAGTCTGTATGCACTGTGCACATATCTTATTTGATTTATGGCCACCACCACTATCTAGACTTAGAGTCTGATTGATTCTTTTTGCAAATTTGCCTCTTGGACTAGCTGTTTGCTTGAAGTCTTTGCTTAAAGGGAGCCACTTAATTTTGCCTGCTGCAAGCAAGACTGGTCCAGATGCCATAGTTTTTCCCTTAAGTAAATAGCTAGGTCACATTATTTATTATAATAGTCTACGAGAGCTCATGTGTAATCATGACAGTACAGTTTTTCTTAATATTTAAATATCAGAAAATTTATATTCTAATCAACTGCATTTTATCTAAAATTATATTCTGCCCACAATAAAACACAATGCTCTGTACACAGTGGATATTTTAATAAATGTTTGTTCAGTTGAATTTATACTTACTTAGTAGCACTAAGTGGAAATGTTTAATAGTAAAGAATCCCTACTATCACCATAGCCCAAAGAAAGGACAGAAAGAAAAAAGCACCTGCTGATAACACCTCAGTTTTAGGAAAGGACAGAAAGAAAAAAGCACCTGCTGATAACACCTCAGTTTTTAAAAAAGCAAAACAAAACACTGAAGGGATGCATGTGGGATAAGAATTCCTTAGCTCAACAAAAATTTCAAGAAAAACTGGAAATCAATCTGACAGAAATTAAATTTACACAAGGGTTTTCTTAGCCTGGGGTCTGTGAATTTTTTAAAAAAATATTGTGGTGACTATTTCAATATAATGTTTCCTTTTTAATCCTATATTTTTGTTTTATTCATTTAAAAACATTATTTTAGGAAGGGGACCACAGGCTTCTCCAGATTGCCAAAGGGGTTCATAACACAAAAGAATATAAGAACTTCTGGTCTGGATCAATATCTTACACTACATACCAAACTCAATATGCATATATGTTCTTAAGATTAAATGTCATACCATAAAAATTTAGAAGAGAAACAGATCAAGTACCTTTCTCAAGTACAGCTAGGGGGTGACTTCTTAACCAAACAAGAGATAAAGGCAGTCATAAAACATAAAATACACCTCAAATACATGAAATTTAAAAGCTTTCACATGACTAAAATTATTGCAATTAGGAATTGCATTATATAAAAATGAAGCAGTTGAAGGGGAAAAACTATTTTAATCAAATATCTCTGATAAAAGCCTGATATCCAAATGGAAAGGTAGCTAAGAGAAATAAATAAGAACAAAAGCCATTCCCTAATAGATAAGTGGTCAAAGTATATATACTTCTCAAAAGAAGAAATGTGAACTATTAATGATAACAAGAAGCAAGGCTCCAAATCACTAATAAGAGAAATGAACATCAAAACAATGCTGAGATCTCACCATGACCCCGGCAAATTGGGAGAGATTATGAAATATGGAAATAGTCAATGGTGAAGGAGATGTAGAAAGATAGACACACTAATTCACTGTTGTTGGATCTGTGTTTTGGTCCAATCATTTTGTAAAGCAATTAGTAATCATGTGAAAAAAGAGACTAGAATGGCCATACCCTTCACCCAGAGATTCCCATGCCAGGATATACCTGAAGAAAGTCAGTTACAAAAAGAAAACCCCTTATATACACCAAAATATTTATATTACTACTTTCTTTAGTAGCAAAGCCCTAGAAATCCATTAGGTGTTCATTTGTTGGACAATGGCTAAACAAGTCGTGGTATGTTAATATAATGTATTATGGTGTTATAAGAAATTATGAATCTGATTATTACTTATTATTACTGATAGAAACAGGAGATACCAATCAAACTACCAAAATTATTTTATAGAGCTAGGAAAAATAATAACAAAATTCATCTGGAAGAACAAAAAGTCAAGGAATATCAAGGGAATTGATGAAAAAAAATGTGAAGATAGTCTAGCCATGCCAGACCTCAAACTGTATTATAAAACAGTAATTATCTTTTTGTTTTTTTTGAGGCAGTTGTGATTAAGTGACTTGCCCAGGGTCACACAACTAACTAGTAAGTGTCTGAGGCCACATTTGAACTCAGGTCCTACTGACTCCAAGACTAATGCTCTATCTATTGTACCACTGAGCTGCCCTAAAGCAGTAACTATCAAAACAATCTGGTACTGGCTAAGAAATAGAGATGCAGATCAGTGGAACAGAAACGGTATACATTGTAGTAAATGACCACAGTAATCTAATATGTGATAAAGCCAAAGATCCAAACTTTTGGAACAAAAACTTATTTGAAAAAAAAAACTGTTGGGAAAATCGTATGGCTATATTGGTTTAATGTCCCTCTCACACTGGAATAAAACGTTGGTTGACATAAGAAAATTTACAACCTCTCTAGACCTTATTGTTCTAATTTGCAAAAGAAAAGTTGGCCTAATGACCTCTGTTGTCCCTTACAACTTTAACATTGCATGGTTTTATGTAAGTTATTACATCTTTATTTATCCTAAGTGTATGTTTTAAATACACAGAATTTACAAATGGCCTGAGGTTAAATTAATGTAGGAATAAATAGTGATAATACAAACACAACATCATATGCTAATGATACTTTACCACGCTGTCACCCTCCACATTCCTCAAGTGTGTGCAGTCCAAACCAGATTAAAATGTAATTGGGAATATTTAACAAATAAAAATACAATAGAATATAGATAATGTTAATATGTGGTTTTCTAAGTCAATATGCAGCTTGCACAGATCCTCAGGTATGGTTTAGTAGTCTCTGTTTCTATTTGCGTTTGATACCAGTGCTCTATTATATCACCATCATCACCATCATCATATCTTCCACAAAGCCCTACTGTGAATCCTCACTGAGGCATTGAGGTATCTGTTCTCAAAGGTTATGCCAGTTGTATTTGTTAGGTTCTAATATACTGGAAAGGTTTCAAGTATGGTTCCAGTGAGAGAATGAGTCTATTATCTGAGGACCAATCCAGCTAAGTAAAAATAGTATCCTCATCAGTAGGCTAGCCATGAGGGATGAATTCTTTGGCCACAGCAATCCATAAACAAAAACTTTAAAATAGCTTTCAGTACTCTGTGGACCCCTTCCACTTCTGCAATGACCAGAGTGGAGTAGAAGAAAAGGAGGTGGAGGATATTAAGAATCATGGTTTTTAGCCATTCTATAAACAACTGCAAGTATACTGGAAGAAGTGAACAGTATATTGATATTATTTTTAGAATTAAAATTAGAAGACTAAAGGAGATACCACCAAGTGGAAGTATGCCTCTAATGTTTTCCCTACGGAGGTAAATACAGAAGTTGGCAGATTTAGTTTCAACATGGGTATAAAGGCACATAATTTTATGACATAAGTGATTATTTTATTTTTCAGTGCTTATGGTAAGCATAAGCTAAAAAGCAACCATAAAATTAACTGCAGTCTGTAGGCCAGTCTGTACATAGAAGATGATTGAGTAGATAAATTTTATTAAGTATTTGACAAGATCCTCCATAGCAAATTAACCTATACTTTGATAGTGTTTTCAATGTGAAGATAGATATTGAAGAATATGGATACAGGGGATTTCTTTGGTATATAGGTTATACTAAATGGCCATTAGGCTCCTCTGAATGCTCAAATTATATGATTCTTTGGGGAAAATAATGTTGGAAAATATAGCTCAGAACTAAGGAACAAAAGATACCGAAGGTATATTGGTAACTTAGAAGTCTCCAAAGACTTAACATCACATACATACAAAATGAAATTGACTATATTATGACAAAAAAAAAAGCCACAGGGTATCAAGGTAGTAGCAGTTTTATCAGAATCAGCTGGCTGTGTATAGTCAGATCCAGTTAGAAAAAGTTTGAAATGAACATCATATTAAAAGAAAGGATAAAGATGAGGAGACATAGCAAAAAAAAATGCAACTTCAACCTAGCCTATTTGAATGAGTTAATAAAGCAAAAAAAAAAAGTTTAACATATGTAAATATTACTACAATAATGGGACCCCAAAGATCCCAGAAACCATCTTATCAAGCAATAACATTCTCTTTGACATAAAGAAATGACTGTCAATAATAGTACAAATCTGAAATACAAAATCACTTATAAAATATTTATCGAAGAGAATGGAGAATATCGTCAACAGTATCCTCTCATAAAAAAGCAGAGGAAGTGAAAACAAATCTACAGAAAGCCAAGGAGATCCAAGTGAGTCACATCATCCCAAAAACTTTCACAAATGAAAATAGCAGAACTAAAAATAAGAATGAAATAAATCTATCTACATTTCTAAAACAATATGATTTTCATTATCAATGACAACAGAATGATCAGATATAGATCCCAACACCTCAGCTCCTAATGCTATACAAAGGGATTGAAATAGAACTTGGTACAACAAAAAGTGGCCACTCCAAACCAAGTATATACACCAAGGAAATCTGTGTAAGAGATGACCCAATCTTGAAAGCACTAAGGAATCATTTTACAATATTTTAACCAAATTAGTCAAATGAAAGAAAAGTAAATAAATAACAATCCATTTGCCTACTTTTTCATTTTTAGGAACTTTTTATGAGAATGATCTATGTAAGACTTTTGGGTCATGTGGAAGAAAATATCTAGTCCTTCAACAAAATGATCCTAATGACTTCAAACCTCTCCAAAATAGGAATTGTGCACCAAAGATAAAGTAACTTCAGCTATCTCCACGATATAGGATACCCAGAATTCAAAAGACAGTAAAAGATATCTCATGACCACTTATTGAGCTCATTCAACATCCCCTTCCTCCATACCCATCATGCTACTGTCACTGAAGCTACACTGGCTAACCCAAAGATCTGACATACTAGCTTCAAATCAAATCCAACCCCATATCACAGTCCCCTCTCCGTTTTTCAAGTGCATTTGAGATGGGGGGCGGGAAGTTATGTGGCACTCCACTAATCCTGAGGGAAAGAACCCAATATCCAGCTGTGGCCAGTTCTGCCCCCCCTCACCCCAAATCACTAGTGGTAGAGATCTAAGCTAGTGAACCATGGATTGTATAATATGGAAGGATGCTGATAGGCTTTGAGATACAGCTTCCAGGGAAACCACCATCAGAGGTAAAAGGAGTTAGAAAACCAGCAATGTGAGAAAATAAGGCAGGAAAAGGCTGAAATTACTAAAGACCTCAAGAAGAAGAAAATTCAAAGACCTTGAATATAAACAGATAAATCAATGGAAAATATTAACAGCAGAAGGAAATAAAGCCTTCAGATCAAATAAAGGAGTTAAGGCATCTTAGAATAAATACTGCAAAACTAAGGAAAAAGACCAACATGAGACAGAGAACTTGTTGGAATTTAAAGAGAATGTGAAGTAACAACATGTTGTTCTTGAGTGGTTTAAAAGAAAAATGAGACCTATAAGAACCGAATTTTTGGCCTACACAGAAAAAAATAATGGGCAGAACAGAAAAACTTGAATCTGCAATGGCAATTCTCACAAAAGGAACAAAAGACAGAATAATTGATTGGGAATTCAAATACACAGAAATGAAGGACAGAAGCAAAAGACCAATAACATTAAAAGAAAATATGTGGGTGGCAGGACACCCCCTCATGGTGGTAGCAGTGGTGATGGCTTTGAGATGGTAAGATAAAGCACAAGCCCAGAGATCCTCCTTTCGTATCCTTACCTCCCATGCTGTGCATTCCTTAACTGTGCTCCAATCCTAACCTAGCCCCTTCCCCAGCCCCCTAATAAATAGTGGAGTATTTCCTGGGGCAGAGCTTGCTCCAGAGCTCCTGAGACCAAATGTTCCTCACTCTTCTGGCAGTGCTACCTTACCCCCTACAGTAAGCATGTGAAGATGGAGGACACTGTCCACCATGAGGTGACTCCTGACTGAATGCTGCAATCTAAGAAGTGACTTCTAATAAAGACCAATAGGATGCCCTACTGAGCAGAGTGCTTCTTTCCCAATAATGTACTCAGTATACATAAAAATATATGTATATTATATGTGTGTGTGTGTGTATGTGTGTGTGTGTGTGTGAGATGCACCCATAGAACCAGAAAATGACCACTTTCACCTGGAACATCAACTGTGTCCAACTAATAGTGGTGGAAGAACTCTAAAAACAATGGCTGGTCTGAAATTCAACAGCAGGCCTGGATCTCCTTTAGTTTGTTCGGGATCTCCAGAACTAGCCAGGTGTTTGCCTTAGCAAGGTTCAAAAGCAAGGTGACTAAGACCATTAAGGCAGCACAGTGACAGCAGAAAGACAAGTAAGAAACTTATTTCTAAATGTACACAAGTAAACAGGAATGATGGCAAAAGTCAAGTGGAGGTAACAGTGACAATACAGACATGGGGGATTATGGATAGAACCTGGCAACACCCTACCTACAAGGTGTGAATACATGTTTTTTGTGGGCCTACATTAAAAAATGAGAAGGTTCATGAAACAGCAAGAAAGGAAGCAGGGAAGAAAGTGTATGGTGTGCCAGTCAAACTGAAGGCTAGCAATAAAAGGAAGTGTGACCCCTGTGATCTCTCAGGAAGAGAAGAGTCTGCAGGGCAGTGGGTAAGGAGGACAGAGAAGGACTGAAAAGGAGGAGTTTCAAAGTGGCAATGGGGAGGAAGAGTATACCATTGGTCCTCTAGGACCTTTGTATCAAGGAAGATGAGAGATGGAGAAGCCAACCCTGGAGAGGGTACAAAGAGATAAAGTGTCTTCAGCAGAAATCTAGGTTTCAGTGACATCAAAAGACTGGCCAATTGATCAGGGGCAGAGAGGATGGATAGAGTAAGGCCAAGAAAAGGTTAAATAGTCTTGTGAGAAACTCACTTTGTGGGAAAGTCACAGAAGGGTTCTAAATAACCCATTGTGTTACTTAGCTCATTCCCCTTGCTGCTTTTTCTTCTTGCTGTACTCTCAGTGCAGTTACGCATGAGTCCTCAAGAAAACCAATGGACATCAAGATAGATGAAAGAAATAATGGAAAAGGTTTATGAAAACCCTCTAAAGTCATACTTAGTTACTACTCCAGCATGCTCCTCTTCATTAAAACGTTTTACAAAAAAGTATTTCTTTATGGTACTAAAGATTCCTTTTGTCAATTTTTTTTCTCAAAAATCTTTAATGCACCAATGAAGGTAATACAATTGATGAGATCACAGAAATATTGAAATATACATGTGTGGATATATATATATATATACATGTGTATGTATACACATACACATATATAAACAGATATAAATATAAATAAACATGCAACTCTTTGCCATTATTAGAACAGGCATTATAATTTGAAAACACAGGATTCAAATTTGAAATTTGTGGTAAAGAAATCTTTCTGAAAGTAGGCAATTAAAACAAGGTAATTTCCAACTAAAAGTCACAATTTAGGAATGCATCATGTGTTGCTACTCTTGTCATTTAATTTTATATCTTATTCGGAAGTAGGTGTTTCCAAAGTATATTTAATCATATATCTTACTTCACAACAATGTTGGAAGGAAAATGCTTTCTAAACTATAAAGCACTATATAAATGTGATTTATTATTATTTCAATAAAGGCAGTGAGATGCAATAAACAGAGAGGTAGCCTTGAAGTATGGAATACACATCCACACATAAAATACATACAGGACAATACAAAAGAGCTGTGATTTCAACAGCATGGATTTTAAACATGGATCTTCTTTCATCAATGTGGATCAATAATTCAATTGTAATTTAGAGTTTTACAAAACTGTCTTTGCCACTGAGAAGTTAAGTGCCCTGCCAATATTAATAAAGCTAGCAGAAGCAGGACTTGAATTCCAATCTTCCTTACTCCAAGGCTACTTCTTTCTTTATCACACTAAACTGCCTTTATTGAAGTAAACTCACATTTAGCTGTGGATGGCATAAGACTAGCACATAATAGGCACTTAATAAATGTTTACTGACTGATACTGATTAACATTTATATTTTTCCTTATAGTTTGCAAAGCACTGCCCTTACAACAATGCTGTGTGGAAGGAAATATTTTATGATTAAATATGTCTCTGAAGCGTCTACTAGTGCCTAAGCCAGTAAGATGTGACATCAAATGACCATAATACCAAAACATATTAAATATCTAAATTGTTACTTTTAGTTAGAAATTACCTTGCTTTAATTGCCTATCTTCAAAAAATATTTTCCCTTTATCACATATTCCAAATGTCCCCCCAAAGAATTCTGAGTTATTTCCAAATTATTTTGCCCATTCTTACAGAGGCAAACTCATCTTTTCATTAAATATGCTCCTCCAAAAAAGTCCATCTTAATAAGCATTTAGACAACTAACTAGCAAGACCATTCATATCTAAGATCAAGTGACTTTCTTTAAAATGTATATATTATGCTGTATTCATGCAAGATGTGCATCTATATGCTCAAAAACTCTTTGACAAAGAATAGTTCTTTACGTAGTATCTCGTTATGTTAAGGAAATGCAACCACTGAGCCAGGATCTAATTTTCCAGTGTCTAAGTAATTTCTTCAAACAAGGACTATTTCAAGTCCTTAGGATACCATTTAGTTCACTGAAACAGAAATTCATGCACTATATATGAATGCTCTATGCAGTTTGTAAATATTTTCAATTCAACAATCATTTAAGCACCTACTAAGTCTGATACTATACTAGGCAGGGGGATATAATGACAAAATCTAAATAGTCAATGTTCATAAAGAGCTCATTTCGACAAATTCTGCAAACTCATTTGTGTTCTTAACACATACTACTCAGTGAAACAGAACTGCAGTAGGAGGACTTTTAGATGTTCTCTAACATCATGGAAAGAACCTTGGAGTTAGAAGATCTGGTCTGATAAGTCTTAGCTCTGTGACCCAGAACAAGTCACAATCTCTCTAACCTTTAGTTTCTTCATGAGGTTAATTATATTTATTATTTTCAACCTCACAGGCGTTTTGTAAGAAAATCTTTTAAATTTTAAAGTATTATATAAATATACGAGGTGTGTCTCTGAAGCTTATATCTTAAAATGCAAAAAGGAGATAATAACTATACTACCTTCTGAAACGGCTAATTCGAAGATCAAATGACATAATACCAGCACAATTATGTGATACTGTTGTGTTCTTAACATGTCCCACCTATTAAGGCTAGTTATATAACCATAAAGTCTTCTATAAATATAAGCTATTATTGATATTGTTATGGCTATACAATATCATTATTAATATATAGAACATATTAGTGACAATTCATTGCATACTTAATTTTCCAAATCCTCAAAATTTAGAGAAATGGGCTCATAAAACATAAATTTGTAATGAGATGACTTATGACATAATAAAAGAACCAACAAGAAAATATATACTATGACCAGGCTAAGAATAATGGAGTTTGGTCACTTAGTTGTTGTGTACAACTTTACACTCTCTAATCATCTAATAACGTAGGTAAAAATAAAATACTAGCGTAATTTAAACACAATGGCTTGTTCCAAATTTAGACTGTATAAAAAAAAGTTCATTTTTTTATTTTAAGGTTATTCATATACGGCATACTTTTTTCTGAGAAGAGAATTTGAAGTAAAAAATAAATAATAGTTTTAAATTGACTATTTAATTGGTATATAATGACTTCTAAAAAATAGAATTGGCTGATCAGGAAATACTCAGTATTTGCTGAAGTATATCACTGAATATTTAAAACATTGTATTTTATAAGCTTTAACTATTAAACCATTATTTTAAGGTGTGATTTTTTTAAAAAAAGAGAAAACCCTCAATTAAAAATTTAATAGATGTAGTAGCTTTCAAGGAGCATTTAATGCATTGATATGTAATTCTGTTTTTTGCCTACCTTTTAGTTGCTGGTGAAATGATTTCTTTTCTGGCCCCTGAGGGGGAAGGTAGAGAGCCACTTGATTTCTTTGGTAACACAGTTCCATTATTAACAGTAGTTCTTAAAGGCAGTGTTTGTACGAGGTGTCTTGCTATAATATAAGCAGAAAATGAAATCAGAGCTTGCTGCATGAAGGTAATAACATATTTTTTTTCATGGGGGTTTATAGGGGAGGCCAGAAAATATACACATTAAAGATGCCAGAAGAGTTTAATTAATCTCACTGATCTGAGAATAATAATTCAGAATAAATTCAGTGTCACATGTCTACAATTTAAAATGAGTTGTTTGAAATGGGTTTTGCCCATGTAGACAAGAGTTGCTTCAATTTAAACTCTTAAACCCACTATTATCTATAATATGATAAATGGCCTATATAGACAACAATGTAATTCTTATAAAGCTACAGTTTTAAAATTCCAAAAGGTGAGGGTTACCACCAACCATTTTGGGTACATAATAGGTTACTCAGGAAAGGCCAGTGACACATTCCTCCTCCTTGATCCTTCTGAACTTTTAGATACTGTTGACCATCCCTTTTCCCAACCCTCCTTCCTAGATATCTCTCTTTTCTCTGCTTTCATGATACTGATCCCTCTGATTTTCCTCATACCTTGTCTGATCATTCTTTCTCAGTCTAATTTGCCAGATCATCACATATGCACCATTCTCTAAGCATGTACAGGGGTGGGGAACCTGCAGCCTCAAGGCCAAATGTGACCCTCTAGGTTCTTAAGTGTGGTCTTTTGACTGAATCCAAACTTCACAGAACAAATCCCCTTAATAAAAGGATTTGTTCTATAAAACTTGGATTCAGTCAAAAGGCCGCACCCAAGGACCTAGAAGCCACATGTGGCCTCAAGGACGCAGGTTTCCCACTCCAGGTTAAACCTTAGAGCTCTGTTCTGGGCACTCAGTGACAAGATTGCTTTTCTTATCTTTTTGCACAGTGCTGAGCATGTATTAAATGCTCAGCAAATATTTGATGACTGATTATAAATCCCTATAATTAGCTCTAAGAAGCTATCAATGTGGAGTAAATATTGAGATTACTTGAATCACCTAAGGAAACAGAAGTGGATTCCAATCAAAATTGTTGTAAATGAAGAGAAAGTAATACTTAGCCAAGTGTCATACATTCAGTGGGCACTCACCTTCCACATGATGTAGAAAACAAAAATAAATAAAATTTATTCTAAATTTTAAATAAAGAGAGGCTCTTCTATGAAAAACTATGAATAAATTGAAATCTCTTAAAAGAAAGAAATTACACATTGCATTATTCAGTACACTTTTCCCAAACTTTTTTTTTGTCCAAGCTAGAAAATGCATAAAAGTTTATACTAGGATCAACTGAATCATAAACATAGTATCTAAGACTGTAAAGAGCCTCAGGATCATAGACAATTGACTATAAGAGATAAAAAGAATATTAAAATCATAAAGCCATATAATGTCAAAACTAAAAAAGACCACAAAATACCTAATCTGACTTCATCTTGGCAAAGTAGAAGCCTATAAACCAAATTTTTATTTATAAATGTATATTTTATAAATAGAAATGCTAAAAGTAATTATGCTATATTTCCATCTATTTACAAATAATAATTCTTATTTTGGAAGATTTCTAGAAGCCAATTTTTCTGGAAACATCTCTCCCGGAATTAAAATGTATTATTTCACAGTCAATAAAAAAATGCCATTCTTGTCTTATCCAAAAAAACCTATTTTAAAAATTTTCCTAGATATTTTATATAGATTAAAGCGAGAAAGCTAATGAAATCCTATGAAGCATATAACATATTCTTCCAATTGGCTCTTTAGAGATTTACCAATCAATCATCATCTGTCTTTTCCTCAATCCAATATATATATATATATATATATATATACATACACACACATATTCTATATAAGTACTAAATCTGAATAATTTAAAACATGCTTCTAAAGAAACACCAGATTCCAAATCCTAGGGCATTCAGCAACAGTTTTAAACAAGAAAGGACACTATGAATGCATCCTAATTTCAGTCACCCAAGAAAATAAAGAAATAAAAAGAATTAAGGTTTTTAAAGGCATGAAAATATATGCATACAATATGCATTTGCCATATCTTTGGTTTAGTTTTCTTTGTTAAGCTGCCTGCTAACATCAAAAGGATATATGGTTGCTACAATTTTAAAGAAAAGATATGACATTAAAAAAGGGACAATGACACTTTACTATGAAATAGAGTCTTGTTTCCAGAATAGGATGCATTTCAAATCTACTTTATTGGTTAGGTTGCAGGCAAAATTTCTGCACTACAAAAACAAAGAACAAGATGTTTAATTAGTAAGAAATAGTGAGTACAAAACAACCAGAGATGGATAAACAGCCATGGTTTGGATTGTTAACACCTTCCGATGGAATTTATAATCTTCAAATGTCGAAAAGTGGCTCCCTTTCAAAATTCTTACATTATCTCTGGGAGAAGGGGAATGGGGGGAGTGAACAGTTTGATTCTAGTCCATTTCTTTTTCTGAAGACCATTATCATCTTGCTTGGAAGGAGAACTTTTTTACTAGAAAACACTTTCAGAATAACAATGAAGTTGGAAAGACTCCCACTGGGGCAGGGCCTAATTATTGCTGCCTTATAGTCCAATAGAAAGAAAATTGTACATAGGGTTAAAAAACATTGGTTCAAACCCCTGATCTAAAACTCATTAGCCATGTGACTGTGGACAAGATGGTTCTGAGCATCAGTTTCCTTACTTACAAAATAGTAAATAATAAATTGTAACTGCAATATCTAGCTCATCTGTATGGTTGTTATAAGGAAAACACTTTGTAATTAATCGTGATCTAAAATGTACTATTGTTATTAAATATGAACAATTATCACTATTTTAATTTTAATCAGATATACAATTCTACTTTTTCATTTTATCAATCATTATCATTATCATCAAAATAACTAAATATTAAATCATATAACTCAAAATCTCACTGCCAAAAGTATAGTTTTTTTCCTATAGAGGAAGAGTCTTGAATATAGAAGGATCTAAAACTATTATAGGGCATCAAATGTGAACAAGTACTATACATACCTGAGTAAAAAGATTTATTCATGAACAATCATTTTCTAGGGATCAACCCTTTACAGAGAAAAAAGCATTATGAAAGGCACAAAACTCAATTTCCTACTCATCAGAAGAGCTAGAATGAAAGAAACATTAGTTTCTAAGAGCTTACAGGTTATTTGTATTTCAGAATTTTTTATTAAAAGGACTCTTTATTGCTGTCCTACTCCAGTGCTTCATTATGGCATGGAGGTAACTGAATGTTATGAAGGCTATGTCAGCAGAGCAGGGTTTTAGTAGGTCCTGCCAAGATAGGTTTTGAGTGTGGGCTAGGCTGTGTTCCTGTGTCTAACAACCAGCCTAGCTAAGTATGGGCTAGGTGATATGCTTATCCAAGGACCAACTTAGCTAAGCCCAGAAAGGCTCATCACCAGAGAACTGGCCAAGAAGTTATGGAAAGGTTTTAGCCCCAATAACTCAACAAGGCTAAATACTAAAGCACAGAGGAACTTTGATTTACTTCGGTGAAGGGAGTACCAACACCAATGAAATAACTGTTCTTCTCAGTACTGAAGTTTTTAGATGCTGTTTTGTTCTTGAGGATCAGGCATTTGTAATCCAAAAAGGGGAGAGAAGAATTCTAATATCTGGATTCAATCAAATGAAAGTACTACATATTTAAAAAGTGGGACGCTCATTCCTATCTGGTTACTCCCTCTGTAGCCTCCTCATCCAATGTCTGCAGGTCCTGGAAGAACTCTGGCCCTGGGGCACCACTCTCCTTATTGATGACTTGCCTTTCTTAAAACCCTATTTCAAGAAAGCTCCAGCCATATTTCACTTCTCTCCCTCCTCTCTGGTCATCTCCACAGCCTCCTTACCACTACGAGAATACATTTTCTTCACACCATCCTCTCCTTTCTCCATCCCTACCCCATATCTAAGAAGGAATTCCCCACCTGCTCTCCAGGTCTGGAACAATGAACCATGTGCAAATGAACTAGAAAGGTTGTGTCAACCTATTCCCCTGGAATCTTACTCTCTATTCTTCTAACTTTTTGAACCAAAGTATCCCTCCCTTAATATCACTCCCCTATTTGTGTTGCTTCTCCCATCAGAACATAAGTTCCTTGATGGCAACAACTATCTTTGGTTTTGTATCAACAAACCCACAGCTAAGGAGAATGCTTGGCACAGAGGAAGTACTTAATGTTTTTTATTCATTTCATTTGTATGAAAGTCATAAGGCAGCAAAAATCATGAAGATCCAAAGCAGAGTGATAAATTTTTCTATACTGAAACTAGGATTCTTAATGTTAGAGTCCATATAAACTAAACCTTAATCAATTAATCCAACATTTTCTACAAGGGATCATTTAGCCTCTTCAATCAAATAATCAATAAACCTTTATTAAGTGCCTATTAGGTGCCAGGAACTGTGCTAAGTGTTGGGAATACAAAAAGAGGCAAAAAACAGCCCCTGTTTTCAATCTTGTAATTCATTGGGGGAAACAGCATGCAAATATGTGCAAAGCAAGTGACATACAGGATAAACAGAAGATGTTTAACAAATGCAAATGTGTACAAAGCAAGTGATATACAGGTAAACAGGAGATGATTAGCAAAAGGAAGGCACTGGAATTAAGAGAGGTTGGGGAAGGCTTCCTGTAGAAGGTGGGATTTTAGTTGGAATTTAAAGAAAGACAGGGCAGTAATTAGTCACAGTGGAGGAAGGAGAACATTCCAGGCATGGGAGATAGAAAAAAAGAATGCCCTAAACAGTGAGATGGAGTCTCTTATTTGTGGAATAGCCAGGAGGCCAGTGTCACAAGATTAAAGAGTATGTGTCAGGGAGTAAGATTGTAAAAAGACTGCAAACATAAGCATGAGCTAAGTTGTAAAAGGCTTTGAATACTGGAGTATTTCAAATTTGCTCCTGGAAGCAATAGGAAGTCACTGGAGTGTATTGAGTAGAGTGCTGGGGGTGTGTGTGTGTGTGTGTGTGTGTGTGCGTGTGTGTGTGTGTGTGTGTGTGTGTGAGGGCATAAGGGAAAAGATAAGGAGTTCCATTTTGGACATGATGAATTTAAGATGTCTAGTGGACATCTAGTTCAAGATGTCTGAAAGATAGTTCTTGAAAACCTTCAGTCACAGAGAACTTACTACTTCACTAGGCAGCTCAAACCATTTAGAAGCTCAAATTGTTAGGTAGTTTTTCCTTATTCTGAACCAATAATCTCCCTAACTTCTTCCCTCTGATCTTAATTCTATCCACTAGAGACATATACAATAAGCCTAATCTCTTTCTCTTCAACATGAGTTCTTTTTAGATATTTAAAGATAACTATCATATCATTCCTAAGAATTCCCTTCTCTAGGTTAAATATTCTTAGTTCCTTCAATTGAAGGAGAGGTTAGGGAAGGTCTAGATTTGAAGTTAGGAAGATGTGAGTTAGAAACTAGTGTCAGACACTTATTAGCTATGTACCCTGGACAAGCCAATCAATTTCTCAAACTCTGTTTCCTCATCTGAAGATGGATGAAAATAATAAAACCTTCCTTAAAGCAATTAAGAGGATTAAACAGGATCATATATGTATAGAACTTTGCAAACCTTAAAACACCATATAAATGTTATCCATTAGTAACACAGTAGTATTGAAAGGCAGTATGGCATAGTAGCCATGCATGGGGACAGCTAGGTGGTACAATGGATAGAGTGCCGGGCCTGGAGTTAGAAAGTCCTGAGTTCAAATCTGGCCTCTGGACACTTACGAGCTGTGTGACCCTGGGCAAGTCACTGAATTCTGTTTGCCTCAGTTACTCATCTGTAAAATGAGCTGGAGAAGAAAATGGAAAACCACTCCACTATCTTTGCCAAGAAAATCCCAAATGGGGTCATGAAGAATCAGACATGACTGAAATGACTGAACAACAAAGGGCATAGTAGATAGACAGCTGGAATTGAAGCTAGGAAGATCTGTGTTCATGTCCCACTTCTGACACACACACGGTGGGTTATGTGATTCTGGGCAAATCATTTAACTTTCTCAGTATTCTAGACAACTATATAAGACTAAAGGTACAGAGAAAGTGCCAGTCACCTCAGAATGACCTGTACAAGTGAAAACACAGGTCCAGTGCTATTGCTACTGTATTATTATTATTATTATTTTATAATAATTATTGTTATCATTAAGCCATTTTTCTGAATGTGCTCTAATTTGTCAACATTTCCTAATGTAAAAGGGATTCTGGGAACCCCTGATCAATTTGATGAGTCCCTTAAGCAACTTGATTAAATTATTGGATATAGATCTTTGGCTGAAAAATCATCTTTAATGGAGATATACATGTACTCTGGCACACTGCTAAGAAGCTACTGGGAGTTCATCTGATTGGTTCTCTGTGACTGGCGGGACTATGGTCAGAAGAGCTATCCTTCCTTCATGATATGTAAAACTGAGCTGAGATGTCAGTTTCCTATGTTCTCCCTTCTTTAGGCTTCCAGACAAAAATGCAGCAAGATATAAGTAGGACGAAGTGGAAAGGTGGAAATAGTAATTTCTCCATTCTACCCTAAGATAAGCTATAACAATGATTCATAGAAGCCCACGATAAGTCCAGAAGTAGAGTTCCAGGACCTTCATTCTGGGTCAACTTCTGCTTTTCTCTTTCCTTTTCTGAACACAAGTCAGAGATTAAAGTTCCTGACAACAGATTGTTTAAGATACAGAGGCAACTGGAACATTGATGGGATTCCTGCATCTACTGAAGTCAAGGAGGACTTGTGATCTATATCAGTTAGGGAAGTACCTACACAAATGAAATCACAGAGCCTTGGTGTAATAAAGTAAGTATTTCTCAAAATTAATACCAAAATTCTGTTTTTATGATTATGGGATTATGGTCAACTTCATCTGAAAAAGCATTAAGCATTTTGGGCAGTGTGGAATATTTGTAACAACTGGACATTTCAGTAAATCTTACTGGGTTCTGACATGCTGTGACAGCATTTTGACTCAGAAAATTGATGTTGAAATGTTTTCTGTTTAAAGGTTAAGTTGTGTGAGTGGTGATGATCCAGAAACATATCAGGCCATGACAGTCTCATGTGATACCTTTCATAAAATCAAATTAAATATAAAGGAGCTAATTCTAACCCTTTTTACAAAGATTCATATCTCTCCTGCATGTTATGAACTATTATTGTACATAGATACCCTGTCCAAGATAAAATGACTTTATGAAATTGAAATGGATGAAGACCAGGTCGAGAAATGGTAATTTAAAGTATAATAAAGAATTCACTTATAATATGTAGATAAAACTAATTTTAATGTCAATAACATAAATATGTCAATCAATTCATTCTAGATTTCTGAAATTTGACATTTAAAATTCCATTAAAAACCATATGTAAGAATTCTAAGTTTTTAAAAAATATCTATTGGCTAGATCTATTAAAATGATTATTGGTTGTTACTGACAATATTTTTATATTTCAATATAGGTCTCCTGTAGCATAGTAGAATGGATAGAAGAGGCCTTGAAGCCAGGAAAACCTGGGTTCAAGACCTCCCTTTGAAATCTACTAGCTATATGACTCTGAGCAAATCACTTAATCTCTCAGTGCTCTAGGCAACTTTCTAAGACCATAAATTGCAGAGAAGATGATGACATGCATTGATCTAGAGGAAGTGTCCTCATTGAGAAGCTCCTTAGATCAGTGAAATAATAGGTCGAGTACTTCAATAGTCCCTTATAGAGCTCCTATTACCTAAAGGGAGAGGGCAACTAATTATTAAAAACTGATAAAAATCTAACATTTCAAATAAAGGCAACCAAAGAAAAGGAAAAGTTATTTATCATTCAAAGGATTTAGTTTAAGGGGAAAGAAGAAGGCAATAATGTTAAAAAAAACATAGAAGCAAAGTCAGATCCTAACTGCATTTTGTCATAAAACCTTTAGTTTAGTTAACTAGGCCTATCAGTCATTCCACTAACCAATCCTCACATTTCTCTCCTTAAAAATAAATTAAACGTTCAATATCATTTATAGCAAAGAGTTTGAGACTTGAGTCTTATTTTCTGACTCACAGATTGTATTTACCTAACAAATTCTGTTATAGCCTTGTGGGTTTAGTATCTCATAAAAGTCTGAAGCTAAAGGCATCACACTATACTCTAGACTAGTTTGAAAGTCAAATCTAAACTTGAATTAAAGGGACTTCCCTTTCAAGTAATTGAGTCAGAGCTGGAAGGGATCTTAGAGGTCATCTAGTCAAACTCACGTGTAAGCAAGAGTCCTCCATACAAAATTTTAAACACGTAAAGACCTCATATGATGGAAAATTCACTATTAATCAAGGCAACTCATCCTACTTCTGGACACCTGTAATCATTAGGAAGTTGTCCCTTATATTTACACAATAGACTATAAGTAAGAGCAAGGACTGATTTCATTACCTTGCATATAGCAGGAATTAAATTATCTACTAAACTGAATCTGTTAAATTGTAGTTGTGATTTAATTGGTCAGAGCATCTATTTATTTGTTTACTAATTTATTTGTCTATTAATTATATGGTTTATCTGGATTGCCTTTAATAATTCTTTTAAAATATGATTTTAAAATATTGCAAGTAAAGAGAGAACTTTACAGTGTTATATGTTAATGTAATAGCTACTAGATCAATCATATTATGCAACTGTCAGTAGCTGTTAGTTTATTTTCCAAATTGTGTTGTTTTGATGTCTTACCTGAAATAGCAGAGCTGACATGTTTATCAGCCTCTCCAGCAGACGCTTTTTTAGTCATATTCTGATCTATGAATTAACAGGGCTATTAATATTACCAGTAATAGATAATTTGTAAATGGAAGTATAAGTAAAAAGGAAAGAAACCATATCAAACTTTAATGAACTTATATAAAGCAAGAAAAATAAAAAATTCTTCTTAGATAACAAATCCAAAAACAGATACACTGTGATGTGAGGAATGATGTAATATTTTCCCCTTCTTTTTGAGTTGTAAGGCCATATTTATAATATAAAAACCCATACTATTCATACAGTTAATGCTAATAATACATATGTACAAAGAATCCATATAACTCTAAGGATTGAGTATAAGACTTAGAGCTGGAAGGAAACTTAAAGATTATAGGAAAATAAATTTAGAGATGGCAGGATACTTAGAAGTCACTTTTCAGTCTACAGATAAGGAAAGTGAGGCTCAAGAGACATTATGTGACTTATCCACAGTCACACAGACAGTATGGGAAGAACTGGACCTTGAATCTAGGTTATCTAAGTCTAAATCAAATGCTCTTGCCACTACATATGATCTCCATTTCGGGTCCCTTTTGGCTTCTATGTATATCAGATCAGAGACTGAAAACTTAGAAAAGCTTACATGTAATAATGCTTTAAATACATATCACAAAAGCATAGCCTAAATGTCATAAAACAACAAAAGTGGTAATATTGAGTCCTTTTAAGTTTGCCCTCGAGTAGGAGGAAAAGGGGCCTCTCTTTCATTTGATAGGTCAGACGGCAAAATTGTAGCTGTCAGCTTCCCAGAATAGCAAAGCTCTTTACACATGAACTTGTCTGTATTTGATCAGGGAAAAAAAGCAAGAAAAAGTTTCTACTAAGTAAGAACCTTCCCTTTCTTCCTAATTTTTATTAACATACAGCAGTTAAGAACATTCATCATCTACTCAGAGAATGATAGAATCTTAGAGTTGGAAAGGACCCCAGAAGTCATCTAGAACAATCTTTACCTGAAACATGAATTGCCTCTATAACATTCCTAACAATCTGTCATCTAGTGTCTGCTTAAATGCCTCCAGTGAAGGAGAGCTGACTACTTTATAACAACTGTTCATTCTACTTTTGGAAGCCACTGAGACATCACTGCCACTCACTACATTTTTTATAGTATTGTTAATATACTATTGCTTAATATAATATTTTTACATTTGTCTAACTCACCTCTAGTTATGCAAAGCTAAATTGGGCACTAAAATACTTTAAACTCATTAATGTTAAAAAATTTTTAAATAATTTTGCATAGAAATATTCTTTTTAACGAGAACTTGCTCATAACTCAAAGAAATATCTGGGCAATTTCCTCAAACAACCCTCCTAGAACTAATATTTTATGCTGATTATTAGATTAATTTAAAAGAAAAGCTGTTGATCAAAGACATATAAGCATTTGAATCCAAGGGCATATGTGGTATGCAAAGTAGCAATGATTACTATTACTATATGTTGTTCCTCAAGTGCTGAGTGGTAACAACAGCATTTAAAATAGCCGAGGTTGTACATTACTTTATAATTTGGAAGGGCAAGTTAAAAAACTTAAAAGAATTGTTCAAATTTTAGAAATCTGCCTTGTGTACTTAATTTGCTGCTAATTTTACAGATGTGTAAAAATGGAGCCAATCATTTTAATAAAACTTCAACCTCCAAAAAATGTTATATATGCATATATTCTGGGAAATAATTTATTAAATATATTTATGTTTATTTAAGTTTGCCTGAATTTTAAAAGTTTGTAGCCATAAATTATCTGTGAGCTAATATTCACTTTTCCCCCTCTGGGGACAGTACATTAAATAGTGTTGCTGGTAAAATGCTTGCAACACATAAAATGAAAAGTGGATCTTATGCTAATGACAGGACAGACCTCTTGTAAAATCCTATTTTCAAATTTTTCTGCAAGAGTATAATAGAAATTATTTAAGCACAAAATGGTGTTTCTTATGTATTGCATTCTAGGAGACTCAAGGGTGGAAAACAGTCACTTAAAATCGTTAAAAACCTGCAGAATTTCAGAATATCTTATTAGATATATGTTGTGGGAAGGACGGAAAAGCTGATAAGGATGCAAAGATACCAAAAAAACTCCAAATATTAGAAAATAACTTTGTATAGTTTACAAGCTAGGCAGGGAGACAAATTAGGTACAAATGAAATAACCCAAGAACAGTTGTAGAGTGACATGATAAAGACATGTAGTTACAATATAAAAAGGAGTACATAAAGTGCTCAACGGATATACCATCGTAACGGAATGATTATGGTATAATGAAAAATAAAGTGAATTCAAAGTCAGATCATTTTGTTTTGAGTCCTGGTTCTAAGGTATGCGACTATGGGCAAGTTACCTCTCTAAGTCTCAGTTTTCCTATCTATGAAGTAGAGTTAGTAATTCTTGCACAACTTCACAGGATTGTTTTAACGTAAATGCTTTTGTGAAACTTAAAATATGTTTATTATCATCATCATCCCTAGAGTTGGTAGACATTAATCAAGAAGATTTACTGGAGGTGGTAAGGTTTGGGCTCAGTTTTTAACAGGAAAAGACAATATTCCCCATAGAGACAGACCTATTTATGATACACTAATCACCATGAAGGGTATGTAAAATAGTTACAATTCACGTTAAACCTAAACAAAATTATACTGTACTTTGTATGGTCATTAAGGACTTTTGAAGGGTTATTGTGCTTGACATCTTAATAATTTGCCAATTTAAAAGCATACTCTATTCAAACTATAGCAAGAGTCCACATAAACAAATTATGTTACAATGCACATATCTGAAATGTTTACCTTTGGTAGGTCCTTTTCTGCTCAACATGGCCTGTTGCTCTTCAGTAATATTCAAGCGTCGGACTACATCGGCCAGAGCTGACTTGAGCAGCTGGATATCATCCTCTTGCATCTGGACCCGCTGCTCCAGAGAAGCAATTCGATCAGTTACTTCCATGCTACTTGCAGCAGAAGCACTGTCATCTAAATCAAATGACATAGCAAAATATGACAAAATGTCCCCAAAGTAGACCAAGAAATATTTTTTCTACTAAATTTTCCTCCTATTGCTCAATATATATTGGGGATGGTCCAGGGCACTCTAATATTATGAAAGCAGAACACAAGCTTTACCAGGTTCCACCAAACTACAAAGGCTTTGAGTAAAGGCTTAGGTATATGTCTGTTGTCCAAAGTCTAGATCAGGTTTAGAGATGCTCATCATTGGGAAATTGGTCACCTGGTAATGAATTTCTTGGGGTTTTTGGCCATACAAACTCATTAAATAATTACTATTTAATGAGTATTTAACATGTTGAATAGGGAAGTTTTAATCTGTATTGATGTAGGCAGTATCCAAACCAATGAAATCACGGTTCTCTGACATGAAAATAGAAGAAATTTATACTAATTATACTCATATGTCTCTTTTAAAGCAGGAAAATTAAATAAAAACTAAATACAAAAATATATTTATTCTAAAATCATATGACATAAATCACTTTAGTTTCTGTTGCATAAAGAGATTAAGGTATGTAGATACTTCAAATCTTTGTTCCATCTACTTAATTTTCACACTTGCTTGTCTCATTGCCATTGAGTTATTTCCCGTTTGTGATATTGTAAATGAACACTGAAAAAGGAGTTAGAAAAGCTGGATATGTTATTATTCTATTACTATTATTCTATCACTAGAATTCTAATTACTGGAATACTAATTAACTAGAACTCTAATTATACTTTTACTATTATTAGATTTTTAGTGCAAGGTATTTTACTTCTCTGAGCTTCAGTATTCTCATCTATAAAACAGGGATAATTATTCCTACCGTTACTGGTTCACATAGATGTTATAATGATCAAGAAAACGGATATAAAAGTGTGTTGTAAACCATAAAGTACAACATCTGAGTTACTATGAAACTGATGAATATTCTTAAGGATCAAATGAGATAATATGTGTGAAAGGACCTTGGAAACTTGTAAAACTTGGAAACTATAAAATAAGATGTAAAGTATTATCATAGAACTCAGCCTTGAAATCAGAGGCAATCTAGCCTAATCATATGATTTTACAGCTTGGGAAAATAAAGCTCAGAGAGGTGAAATGGCTTATCCATACATAATCAGGGAGGCAGGTCCTCTGACTTCAAATCTATTGTACTTTCCACTATCACATATTGTTAACATTTTTTCCCCAACAGGTAGGTGACTGAGTGGATAGAGCTCGGAGCCTAGAGTCAGTAAAACCTGCGTTTAAATCCGATCTCAGACACTCACTAGCTGTGTGACCTTGGGCAAGTCACTTAAACTCTGCTTGCTTCAGTTTCCTCAACTGGGGATAATAACAGCCCCTACTTCCCAGTGTTGTTGAGAGGATTAAACGAAATAATATTTGTAAAGCTCTTAGCACAGTGTCTGGCATATAGTAGGTACTGTATATAAATGCTTATTCCCATCCCCCTTCCTCTAGGTTTGGGTCACCTCATGCCTGAGCATCACAGAATTATAGAATTTTAGAGTTAAATGGGACCCCACAAATCATCTATTCTAATCTCCAACATAGTCTATAATTACATATTCCATAGATGTTTAAGAATTAACAGATAATATTAGTATGACCTCTAATAATTTAAAGGGCAAGTCAACTAAAGGGGGATAAGGAGGCACTTAAAAACAAGATTTTGGCAATATACCTAGATTCTGATGAGAAATCTAAACCTACTTCTTTGGCCAGCTAGGTATATTACTCGTCATCGAACTCAGGTTTTAAAAGAATACATACAAGAGATAGAAGAAAGGGCAGATGACTAAGGAAGAATACGAAGGAGTAATAAAATCTTGCCTTTTACATTATAGATGCTTCCTATATTTGGAATGCCCCCCTTCATCTCTCAAAATCCCCAATTTCCTTCAAGGCTCAATTCAAGTGCCACCTTCTATATGTGGGCTTTCCTTATCTCCCCTCTTACCCCAATGTGAATGATTTCCCCACAAAATCACCTTGTATTTATTTTGTACATACCTACATATGTGCTTATCTTCCCACCCAGGTAGACTATAAACTCTATAAAGAAATCATTTGTTTTTGCTTTTGTCTTTATATTCTCAGCATCTAGCACAGTGCGTATAGCATAACAGATCATTTAATAAATGCTTTTGATTGGTTTAATCTCGCAGTACTGGCCACGAGGCATATACTCCAAAGAAATCAAAGACAGAGGGTAAGGACCAGTACTTAAAGCAGCACTTGAAAAAGTAAATAATTGCCATATAAATGTGTTATAGCAAAGAACTTTAAAAAGTGGGTATCTATCAATTGAGGAATGGATAAAGAAATTGTGGTGCATGAATATAGCTAAATACAAAATGTCCCAAAAGTTTTTGTGCAATTTTAAGCATTAAGAGCTTAATGGATTCTTAAAAAGCTATGATATTAATATTTGAATGATAATAATACTGTTGGTTAGTATAACACAATGGATTCAGAGAAACCTTGGAAGATTTATGTGAAATAATGCAGAATAAAATTAGTAGAACCAAGAGAAGAAATTACTTGAACGACTCAATAATATAAAGGAAATTAACTTTAAAAGACTACAGAATAAATGCTGTGACTCTTAATGATGAATTGTGCTACCCACCTTTTGCTGGAGAGGAAGTGGGTGAGAGGCACAAAATGAGACATTTTCAGACATGGCCAATGTGCTGGCTTTGAATTCTGTAGAGACTGTGCATGTGTGTGTGTGTGTGTATGTGTGTGTGTGTGTACATATACATACATATATACATGCACACACACACTCTCTCTCTCTTCCATTAGAATATAGGTTCCTTGAGAACAGAGATTGTTT
>NW_020947062.1:6077192-6079430 GCF_900497805.2 Vombatus ursinus | reverse complement strand
AAAGAGCATCAATAAAATACTTAAAATATGCAAAAGAAAAAAATTTCAGAAGAGGACACAAATAGGGCAATTGTGTTACCACTGTTAAATTTAATATATACTTCAAAAAAACAAAGTATGTAACAGAAGTTCACAATTTCTTATACGTTCCTCTTTTTTGTCCCTCTCATATACTGAAATGTTCAAATTTGTTGATAACTGTTAACTTTTTAATAATAATGATGTGTATATGTATATATATATACACACTCAAATATATGTGTGTACATATATATACATACATACATATGTATACATTTAAAGAACAGTGGCAGGAACACTGAAGTCCAGCATGACTAAGGCTTGTGATAAATGCTAGAAACAATAAAAAGAAATTATTTAAGCGACATAGGAGTCAAAAGGAAGATGAAGGAATAGGTCCCCTGCTTGGCACGTGTGAGAAAATAACAATGACAAAACAACTTCACTAATTTATTTTCTTCTTCTTTTTCCCTCAACTGAAACAAGTGATTTGATTGAAAAATATAAAGCTAAAGTACATAATTAAGACTTGAAACTCAAATTAATCAAAAAGAAGATAAGTAAATACCTAGTTGCCCTTAATGAATGCAGGACCTCTGGCCCAAGCAAACAGCATTAGATGGTACCAACAACAAAAACAAAAAAAAACTTGCAGACGTAATTGCAGAATAGCAGCTTGGAGTTTCAAAAATTCATGGGAGACTAGAGATGCCTAAAAGCAGTTGAAGGTGGGCAAATGTCTCAATTTTCAAAAAAAGGAAGAAAGTGAATATTTCAAAATATAGGCCAGTAACTTAACTGAAATGACTTTAATCCCAGATAAATTTCTTATATAGATTATTCAAGAAATATTTTGTAAACATTAAAAAGGGCCTGACTCATTCTTTAAGATACATAAAGATACATCCTTTAAGATACATATTTAATTCTGCATATCACACCAACCTCATTTCCTATTTTGACTAGGTTAGTAAAACAGGAGCTTGCCATGGTCATAAAATATAGGGATTTCATAAAAACATTTTGACAAAATCCTTCATGATGTTTTTGCAAATGCAATGGAGACATATGGACCAGATAATAGTTCTGTTGGGTGGATTAAGAGCAGACCGACTATGCAGGACCAAAATATAATGATGTAACTTACTATATCCTACTGTATCCAGTATCCTACTGGATGTCATCCTACTAGAGTGCTTTCAGGGCTCTGTTTTTAACCCTTTTCTGTTCCACATGTTTATCAGTCACTTGGATGAAGATATTGATTCTATGTTAAATTCTAGATGACAAGAAGCTAAGGATGGGGATAGTTAAAATACAGCAGTCCATAAACATTTATGACTGATGTAGGAATTTGTTTTGCTTGACTGTTGTATTTGTTACAAGAGTTTTCTTTATAATTTCTCATTGAGGAGGTGGAAAAGAGAGAAAATGCTTTATAATTAAAAAAAGAAATTTAATTAAATGTAAAGTTTTTAAAAATTATTAAGTACCTACTATGTATAAGGTAGAGATAGCTAGGTGTCTCAGTGGATTGAGGGCTGGGCCTGGAACCAGGAAGACCTGAGTTCAAATCCTGCCTCAGACACTCACTGGTTGTGTGACTCTAGATAAGTTCACTTACCCTCTGTTTGCCTTAATCCACTGGAGAAGGAAATGGCAAACCACTCCAGTATCTTTGCCAAGAAAAGGCAAAGGGTTATGAAGAATTGGACACAGCTGAATGACTGAACAACAACATGTATAATACTGTGGATGACAGAATTGGACTGCAGAGTTATGCCAATAAGTCATAATGGTGGGCTAATGTGAACAAGACAGAATTGGTGGCATGGTAAATAGTGTGTTGGACTTGGAATCAAGAAGAGTTATAAAATGGGGATTATAATAGTATATACTTCACAATGTTGTTATGAGGATAAAATGAGATAATATGCTAAATAAATGCTAGCTATTATTATAATTGAATAAAAGTAAAGATCCAAAAATCAATTCCATAAGCAGAAGACAGGAGATATGTGGCTGTTTGCGTGAAAGTAAATCATAGGTTCTAGCAATCAAAAAGGTAACTTAATGTTATACTTCATTATTAAAAATAGAGTGCACAGACAGTGGATAGAGCACCAGCCTTGAAGTCAGGAGGACCTGAGTTCAAATCCGGTCTCAGACGCATAACACTTACTAGCTGTGTGACCCTGGGCAAGTCACTTAACCCCA